>NC_085136.1:250040549-250319549 GCF_035046485.1 Aedes albopictus
AGTCCAGCGCCAATTCCCGGCGCCAGTGCCGAATTTCCAGCAAAATTGAATGGGAAAACACTTCGGCACCCATCTTTGTGCTGACGAAGTGCACTTGTCTGCGTGTAATAGTTGCTTTGAGCACTTGAGCTTTTTATTTCCAATAATTTTTGAGGATATTTGTAGTTTTTGAAAAGTACATAAATTTAACTAAAATTTGGGGTTATTGGGATTAAATTTGTAAACTTCCTCCCTGGAAAACTGTCTTATGAGTAGCCAGTGAAACCCTGATACATTGCTTGTTATATTTCTGAATTCCCCCCTCCCTCTTCTAAGCGTGGGCTTTAGGACATTTCCCCGAATTCCATTACCCCGATTTTTTTTTTCTTAATTTAAATTTTTCATTTTCCTAAATGGAGGGAATAAACTAGCTTGGTTGATAAAACTTCATTCTTCCTTTTATAGAACTAAAACACTTAGTAGAAAATGAGCGCTGTTTTTTTTTTGCTGTGAGAATATCTAGGCATGTCAAGCTTTTCAAACTCTTTGTAAAAATCTCTGACCAGTAGAATTAAAGAACAGACAACAGCCAAGGAAAGAGTCCTATAAGCGTGACGTACTGTTATGGGTGCCTTCAAACAGGTGGTAGACGCGTCTTGCAAGATTTCGTCCATCGAGGATCCAAAATTTCTAGCGCCAGCATGAGCTGTAGATCAACACAGGGTAGAATTTTGTTGAGTTGGGTGATGAATTATCTGGCCACAATGCAATGGTTGTTTGGCGATAAGGTCGATGTAATACTTCGCATCGTGGGGCAGTTCGGCATTGCTTAGATGACTACATCAACGGTCTGAACTTACGATAGATCGGAATGCCCCTCGGGAAAACTTGCACGTTCTGCCAAACGAACAATGATTCGATCAGCGGAATGAAGTTTGTCTGAGATTGACTGAGAGGGTACTTAATGCTTTCGGGCTTCAGGGTTATCCAGAATCTCTGAGTTCATGGAGAACAATTCTTCAGCGAACGTAATGGACGGATGTCATGGCGACACCTGGAGCCTCGCGGCGACAAAAAGAGTTCCGGCAGGCCATTGTTCTGGAGAAAGTTTCAGCAATGACGGGCCAGTAAAGTCCGGATGATGATCGAGGCTATTGGATTACGGTAGCAGAATCTGAGATAGGCAGGTAGATCGGTTTGAGTAACCAAACAACTTTCTGGTATGGGCTGGTTAGTATGGCGAGCTACGAGAGGTAATAGCTTCGACTTCGCAGACATTCATGCATTGGATACGGACGTAGCAACACGTCCTATTATTTTGATAAGCCTTATTGGGTATATCAGAAAAGAAGTGGAGCTCGAAACTGGCTGTGTAGACGACGGAAGCAAATCGAGTGTAGAAGTCGTTCCATCCAATCTTGTTGCAACTTCGGAGGTACAGGTTGATCCCATTCGTATCGTTCGCTGTTGGGAGTTTTCCAGCTTGGCTATCATCACAGTGGCCACACTATTCCTAGCGGACAATGAAAGATTTGGGCTACGCAATACATACACTGTGGTGCATAATTGATCGGACAAACGCTGATTTTCATACAAAATGGCCAAGTTTAAGATGCTGTAACTATGGTTTGCTTTGGTGGATTGAGCTCAATTTTTGACACGGAACTACAAATGTGCTGAATTTTGTAAATACAAAGTATAAAATGTTTTCGTTCACAGGTCTGGGCGTGGCAAGGCGTTGAAAATATTGCAAAAGTGATCGGACAGCTGTATCCCTTTGATTTACACGCGTGCCGCTGTCCGATCACTTTTGCAATTTTTTCAACGCCTTGCCACGCCCAGACCTGTGAAAGAAAACATTTTATACTTTGTATACACAAAATTCAGCATATTTGTAGTTCCGTGTCAAAAATTGAGCTCAATCCATCAAAGCAAACCATAGTTACAGCATCTCAAACTTGGCCATTTTGTATGAAAATCGGCGTTTGTCCGATCAATTATGCACCACAGTGTAAGTCCTGTTCAATGGAGTAGGTTGAACATTGTTGAAGTTGCTGCATCCTGCTCTTACCCATTTGTTGACGAATAGGTAAGAGCAGAATGCAGCAATTTCAACAATGTTCAACCTACTTCATTGAACAGGACTAGAATCTTGCACTCTGTGAGAATGAAGGCTTAAATCAGAATACACGCGTACTAACGAACTGTGAATCCTGGAAGTATCGTCCAGGCTACAGTGATCGGTGTTCAAGGATGTCTGCGATAACTCCGATGGAGTTCGAAACCCACTTCTCCCTCGGTCATCATGCAGTCTCCAGCTCCAGCATAACGGAATCTTCATGCTGTTTAGACGATAGTAGGTATCGACGTCGTCGACGCCGGACCGAAAATCGTCGATGTAAAAGGCCTTGAAGTCCGGCTCTGCGGTGTAGGGAAGCTGGTTTTCCGCAGTATGTTTTTCAAATGAACGTCATAACCTTATTAAGCTCAGTGCCGAAAAAAGATTCACAGAAAGATCACTAGCAAGTTTCTGGAAAATTGAACAATAATGTTGCGATAAACATTGATCGCTTTATGCGAAATTTCTTCAGGGATTCCCTTGAGAATTCCATCGAGAATTTCTTCCGTGATTTTTTAGGAGATTCCATCTTGGATTCCATCGAAAGTTTCTTCAGGGGTTCTTTCCAAAGTTTGTCCCGGGATTTCTTGAGTGAAATTCTCAAAGAATTATCGGGAGAACTCCTTCTGGACCTTCTCTAGGAATTAATGTAAGAATTTTATATAAATTTAACTAAATATTTCTACAGGGCTTCCTTGGTAAATTACTAACGGGATTTCTTTGAGAATTTCAACGTTAATTCTCACCGTTCGACGATGTCAACGATATCGTCATAAAACTCGGTTCGTGGCCGTCCAAGCTCGGCCATGCCTAACGCTAATCAGATCACGGTTTACCTGATCTGCCTACGTGCACTCTGCACTCCACACTTGTGCGAACCGAATCTGATGCGAACACTCACTTTTGAAAAGGTTGTTACCCACACTGCATTCTTGCAACATGCCCTGCTCGTCAGATGTGTGCATCTATCACATGTTGCAAATTTGACACAGAGGAATTGACCATAATATTGGTATTACGAACAATAGAATAAACTATCCACTGATCTGTATGGCAACTAAGAACAGTTTGTACAGATGAACATCAAGTTCAATGAACTAATCATACCACCTTGCAAATACAAGATGAGCAGTAGGAACAATTATAGGCTTGATCAGAAGGTTATGCATAGTTTGATTTGAACGGACGAAGCAACGATTTCAATTTTATAATCTCCCTAGCATGCGATATTACCTGCTTACTCACAAGTCTCGAAAGGGTTCACTTTAAAACTCCAATCACTTTCTTCAGTTGCATGTTGTGAAGAAGATCGTAAGACAACAATTATAAATTATTATCAATCAAAGAGGCAATTGTGGTAAGTATCGAGCTCTCACTTGCAATTACGCTTATTTTTTTATTTTCTGCCGCGGGTCGAATATCCTTCGAAATCACTCGAGTCTCAGTGTGTTCAACCAGTGCCACAAATCACAAACCGATCAAGTGACCTTGTTAAACCAGTGGGAAAAATGTGTGTTCCGTACATTTGTCCCATTTCAGTGATGATGCATCGCGACGTCGGCGACCGAAAATCGTCCCTCCAGACGTGTACCTTGGAGCTGTCAGCACTATTGCAAACTGTACCGGAGATTCGTTCCGAGCAACAACTGGACGCAATTCGACGGCAGTTGGATCGCCTGTTGGAGTGTTTGCCAGGACCGAGAACACCGGAGCAGTTGATTGGATGCGATGAGGATCAGCGAGCACTCGATTGGAAGAAGTATGCCTCGGATCAGTATCCGGATTTGCTGGATGAGTTGATTGGAAGGTTTGATCGGGAGTTTCCTGGGAAGGTGCCGGATTTGGATCCAATGATCGTGAGGATCTTTGCCGTGGACTACAACCACGTGTATGTGGTGGAGAGTTTGGCAGTGCTTACCGCTGCTGATAAACTCGACCGGAACAGAGAAGTATTACCCTTTATATTGAGTAGATTAGTACATGATGGCGATTATTTGGGCGGGTGCTTCGTAGAATTGAGCTTGAAGCAAGTGGAACCCGAATCCGACAATGATGCACAGAAGCATCCATACTGGAACAAATCCGAGCAATTGATACAAATTGTGACAAACATTCCAAACAAAGTGGCCAATGTACTCCAACGGGATACCCCAGATACGTTCCTACCAGAACGGTACTCTCAAATTATGCTTCAACATATGCTCAAAGCAATCGATTCGTTAGCCAGAATGACCAATCTGCACAGCTACCTGTCCCACGATACGACATTCCTTGCAAAGCTATTTAGCAAACTCATCGTAGATTACAACTTTGATAAGCGGTCGCGTCATTTACAATTAACGCTGCAAATTCTAGCCGATTGGGCGCGGTCCAACGATTGTAAACAGAGGCAACTTATCGCAGCGATTTGCACGGGCTTATCGCGACCCGCAACTGAAGTGGTGGCCCAAATGGCTTTACGCGAAGGAATCGATCTGATCAATCTGCTTGGGGATCACGGTTTGACGGGGGACTGGAAATACGTTCTCGCGAAAAAGATTCCTCTGTATTGTAGCTTTACGCATGATTCCATTGTTGAGAATCTGATGTACCTATTGGCGCGAGTTTGTGAGACCGAAATGAAATCCTTATCCTTGGAGTTGGTAACGGTTTGGTCCAGTCGGACCAGCATTCAAAAGACATCATTCGAGCAGCATATGTATTTGTCCAAGTTGTTGGTTCTGTCTATGACGTACTTGGATCAGTCTAAGACCGGGAAACTCACTGCGGCGGAAATGCGAGAGTACCGGCGTCTGTTGTTTGGGGGCTTGAAGTGCCATTTGGAATCACCCGTTAAGGAGATGAGGTGCGTTGGAATGATTGTTGCGGAGGTAATTTTAGGATTTTTCGATGCGTCTCATGTGGAGGAAGCAAATATGCTAAAGTTTGACTACGAAGGTTTCGATAAAGATACACTGGTGCTAGTGGACTGCTTGCGGAATTATAAGAATCGCTGTAGGTTTATTGAGGATCAGTTGTCGCAGAACTTGATATGCTCCACAAATGAACCAGTTGATCAGTTGATTGAAAAGCTGTTTGAATCAGGAAGTTCCGATATAACACAAACGCTATCATACAAGAGTTTGGATTCGCAAACAGCAGAACTTCCTATTACCCAAGTCGAGGAACTATCTCTGAAGTCCTCGGATATCAAGATTGCCACTAAACATGCTGGAAGTGATTATTCTGAACTAGACTCCGATGACGACCTTGAACCGTATGACATGTCTAACGATACACGCTTAGACCAGGAACAGCACCGTCCAAAGTATCTCCTAGATCTACGTGAAATACTCCTGGACACTTCTGATCAACAACCCCCAGTTCGGTTCGAACTAGCCATCGAAGCTGCACCCGAACTGATCGAACAGCAGCTACCCAATAACGACCTGAAACTGGCTCTCGATCTCCTGCAAATCATACTGCCCCTGGAAGCTCGCGTCTACATGGAGAACTTCCAGGAGCTAAAATTCTCCGCCTTGATTGCCATTTGCACATCCTATCCCAAAGAGTGCGCCGAATATATCTGCCGAGAGTTTCACTCCGACCTCAGTAAATACGCCCTCAACCGTCGTATTCTCATGCTGGACATTCTTGCCCAAACCGCCAAGGTCCTCAGCAATCTGGACTCCTCGGACAATCGAACCAAAACCAATCCCATCCAAAATCCGGACATACCTACTTCGCCGAAAAACACCCTGGACCTGAAATTTCGCGAAGAAAACGAACTGCTTCGCAAACGTCAACTTGCTGAACAAATCGTACGGGAGCGGATCGCCGGTAAAACACGCCACATCACATCGTCTCATCGATCCTCCGGTGCATCAACCGCCACAACTAACAAACCCCCCGCTCGAAATCGATTCTCCGACGTGGCCGGATGGTTCTTTTTCCCGCTGCTCCGCGGCTTCGGAGCCAAGCAGTTTCTCTTCACGGCCAACCTGAAGTTCCAGTACGACGCCGATAGTCTCCTGTTGACCAGTTTCCTGCAAACGCTTTCGATCCTGATGATATGCGCGGAAAATTGTCCTATTGGACGAAAATTTGCCCGGGAGCTGTTGAACTTGAGCGTCATGTTAAGGTTCAGCGAGGAACCGAAGGTACGTTTGTCGGTGCTGCAAGTGCTGTCGTCGATTTTCCTGGCGCTTCCGAAAGCGATCCTGCGGCAGGATTTCTACATGGACATGGTGGAACTGAAGCAGTGGCTGGAGGAGTGCGTACAGGCTAGCGTGGTGAAGGCAGACCCTAATGAGGACTGTCGGGAATTCGCTCGGAATGTGCTCGTTATGTGCTATAGTGCGTTGGCGGAAGATTAAGGGATGTGGAAAAGTATCTTTTTCTTCGTTTACCTATGTGAACTCTCTGTAAGAAATATAGATGTTAAAGTTCATGATCTACCTAAGGCTTTCTTTCGTCTCTAAACCAATCCCAAAGACCTTAAGGACAAAAATCATCAGCGGTTTTAGCCATCCATTATTTATTAACCTGTCGTAAGCGCGGAAACTCACGAACCAAAATTTATCCCAGATGACGCACAACACGCATCCGTCTATGTTTAATCATTTCTTGATTTGGGAGGGAAAGATCATCTTGTGTAATAGGGTATTGTGCTATTGGGGAGGTGTACCTATTTTGGGCACTTGCCGCTATAACTAAGTCAATTTCAAACCGATTGATTTGAATTTTTGTACAGAGTTAGATACTGTACGTGCAATCGGTTTGAAATTGACTTAGTTATAGCGGCAAGTGCCTAAAATAGATACACCTGCCCAAATGGTACAAGACCCTACTTTGAAACGGTCGCAATAATGTTTTTCCAACGTTCCCAAGTATACCAGTTTGGTTGATAGATCCCTACCACAACGCCTAGTCTGTCAGGAAACGATACCCACATACATACTTTCAATTACTCCACATGACACTTATGATAACATTGAAGGAATCTTAAAAGGAATCGTCGGAAGAATTCTTCACGGTAGAGGCTAGTTTTGCTTCCACGTTGAGACTTTTTTCGATGGCAGGGTTATCCCTTTAAGCGCTCTGGTGACTACAGTTGAGTTTGATATCCAACTCCGTTTCTCGAATTTATCTGGTGTATGAATGAACCGAAGCTGTTGGATCTTCTTCAGAAATAGAAAAATAATAGAAATCTCCTAGAATTCCTGAAGAGATTTCTCTAGAAATGTATCCAGTAATTATTTCAAGAATTCCCCATAAAATCATCCAGGAATTTCATCATGGCTTCCTACAGGAATACTTCTAGGAATTCCTCCAGGCATTCCTCCAGGATTTGATCCAGGAATTTCTCCATGAATTTCTTCAAGGATTCCCCCAAAGATTCCTCCAGGAATTCCTTCGCGGATTTCTCCAAGAATTCCTGCAGAAATTCCACTAGAAATTCCTCCATGAATTTCTCAAGGGATTTTTTTCAGAAAAAGAAAAATAACAGAAATAGAAACAGAATTACTCTGGAGATTATTCTAGAAGCTCATCCAGTAATTCTTTCAAGAATTCCTCTAGAGGTTCCTCCAGAAGTTTCCACAGGAATACCTCTAGCAATTCCTCCAGGCATTCCTCCAGGACACCCACGGGACACGATACGAGAACGGACACAACACGTATTGTTCTTACAAACGATTTAAAGGGTTTTTAATTTACCTTTTAAGCCGACCGGTTTCGGGCTCGATGCAGCCCATCGACGGGACGATGTCCGACTAATTACGTAGAGTCGCTCACACATATTCGTACTTTACACAGTACACGTCGAGATGAGATAAAATGTTACTGTATTTTCAGCTTCGTCAAATGGAAGAGTGGTGACAATATTGGCGCATCATCTTCATTCATCAGCGGAGAGTCGGCAGTAGCGATGAACATTGATTCCCAAGCATTCAAATGTGATGTTTTTCTTACATTTTTCAATAGTTTGGCTTGCTCCCAATCCACTGTGTGTTCTTCAGTCAAAGCATGTACAGCTACACTCGATTCGTTCGGTCTACCATTCTCCACCGCATTTTTATGTTCACGCAGGCGAACTTTCAATTTGCGGCGAGTTTGTCCGATGTACACGGCTGCGCAATCTTTACAGGGAATTTGGTAGATTCCTGATTTTTCCTCAGCCGGAATCTTATCCTTAAGATTGCACAACAAATCCTTTAGCGTATTTTGGCTTTTGTACACAACGTGAAGTCCATGATGCTTCAAAGTGTTCTGAACCGAATTGGACAATTTGGGGTAGAAAGGCAGACTGACCCTCCGGACTTCTTCTTTCTCGGGTTGTAATGTTGTTGCATTCCTTCTATGCTTCTTCCGTTCGTGTTTCCGGAGAATTTTGTCCACAAATTCTTTATCGTATCCGTTTAGCTCTGCCGCCCTGTGGATTCTACTTCTTTCTTCCAGGAAGTCCTCTTTTTCCATTGGTATGCTGAGAAGACGATGGGCCATGGAGTGAAACGCGGCTTGTTTTTGCGCTCCAAAGTGATAGGAATCCGAAGTTATATAGCGATCGGTGGACGTGGGTTTACGGTAGATTGCAAACTTTAATCTGTTATCCTCTTTCCTAGTAATCATTAGGTCCAGGAATGGCAGTTTTCCGTCTGTTTCTCTCTCCACAGTAAACTTTATAGTTGCGTGCCGTGAATTAAGCAAATCAAGGGTTTGTTGCAAGTAGCGTTCTTTTACTGCCGCAAAAACGTCATCCACATACCTTCTCCAAACTCGAGGGAAATATTTTTCTTTCTTAAGTTCTACCTCAAAGTCGCTCATAAAAATATCAGCCAGAAACGGAGAAAGCTTGTTACCCATACTGAGACCGAACGTTTGCTTATAGAATTTTCCTCTGAATGAGAAAAAGTTCTGGTTCATGCACGTTTTGGCCACCAAGAGATAAGCTTCAATTTGGTTCGGTGGAATTCGACATCGTTCCAAATGTCTTTGGAAGCTTGACAAGGCATCAGCAACTGGAACATTCGGGAAAAGGGCCGTCACATCAAAAGACACTAGAACTTCACCACGCCTCGCTTCGAAGTCCTTTAGTTGCTCTACCAGTTCAACGGAATTTCTAACGCTTGCTCCATGAACTATCGGATACCTTTTTAACTCCTCTACCAACCACGCGGCCATTTTCTCAGTAGGTGTGGAGATATTAGACGAAATCGGACGCATCGCTACAGGGTTTTTATGAATTTTGGGGAGACAGTACAACGATGCAACTTTCGGGTTTGGAACTAGAAATTTTCGTTCGAGTTTATCTTCACCCATTAGATGCGCAACCTTTTGACGAACCCCATTAGCCTCTTCGATCATCATATTGAGAGGATCCTTGGGTTTCCCGTTTTTGTACTTACACTCCTCGTATGGGCCGTCGCTAATCATTTCATGGACGCGAGAATCGTAATCCTGTTTATCCATGATTACAACTGCATTGCCCTTGTCCGCTCTCGAATAGACAACATCACGAGCTCTTAGTTGTCGGATTGCGCACCAAGTCTGAAAGCTCATTTCCTTCTCGCTATCTCTTCTTTTTGTTATTTTCGAGACGCACTGTTCAACATCATGACGGATGGCCGACTTTGATGTCAGACTGTTGAACTGAATGGCACTTTCAATGTTGTTCACTGTGTCTGCAACAGGAGCACACGACGGAGGGACAGCGAAATTCAAACCCTTATTTAGCAAGTCTAATTCTGATTGTGTTGGTTGTGTGGATGAAAGGTTGACAACAAAGTTGTCAATGGGTTGAGGGGAACGTTTCGCTTGCGTGTGTGAGAGATACAACAACTTTTTTCGGTGTCTTCTTCTGGTGGTTCGGATACGCTCGTGTAGGTTTCGATTTATTCCACACATCACTGTTTGCCAGCACTTTTTCTTCTCACTTACACACTGCTGCGCAACACATTCCGCCGCGGAATGGTATTCTACTAAATTGAGCAGCTGTAGATGGAGCGCATACAGCTGTTCTTCAACAACGGACAAAGATTTGTGTTTACACCTGATTTCTTCTGTGAGCCAAATCTTCCTCGCGCTTTTGGCAGCCTTTTCACTCGATTCACTGCTTGTCGACGGTTTAATTTGGATAAACTTTGGAATTAAACCTCTTCTCTTGCACCGGGTAAGGAACTGAATATCCAAAAGCAACACTCTTTTCTTCGTAATTAGTCGGCCATAAAGGCGAAAGCACTTCAAGGTTGTAGCCTTCATTTCACTGCAATTTCTTGGGTTTGTGCTCACGTAAGAACTTTAACTACACCCACGGGACACGATACGAGAACGGACACAACACGTATTGTTCTTACAAACGATTTAAAGGGTTTGGCACGCAACTATAAAGTTTACTGTGGAGAGAGAAACAGACGGAAAACTGCCATTCCTGGACCTAATGATTACTAGGAAAGAGGATAACAGATTAAAGTTTGCAATCTACCGTAAACCCACGTCCACCGATCGCTATATAACTTCGGATTCCTATCACTTTGGAGCGCAAAAACAAGCCGCGTTTCACTCCATGGCCCATCGTCTTCTCAGCATACCAATGGAAAAAGAGGACTTCCTGGAAGAAAGAAGTAGAATCCACAGGGCGGCAGAGCTAAACGGATACGATAAAGAATTTGTGGACAAAATTCTCCGGAAACACGAACGGAAGAAGCATAGAAGGAATGCAACAACATTACAACCCGAGAAAGAAGAAGTCCGGAGGGTCAGTCTGCCTTTCTACCCCAAATTGTCCAATTCGGTTCAGAACACTTTGAAGCATCATGGACTTCACGTTGTGTACAAAAGCCAAAATACGCTAAAGGATTTGTTGTGCAATCTTAAGGATAAGATTCCGGCTGAGGAAAAATCAGGAATCTACCAAATTCCCTGTAAAGATTGCGCAGCCGTGTACATCGGACAAACTCGCCGCAAATTGAAAGTTCGCCTGCGTGAACATAAAAATGCGGTGGAGAATGGTAGACCGAACGAATCGAGTGTAGCTGTACATGCTTTGACTGAAGAACACACAGTGGATTGGGAGCAAGCCAAACTATTGAAAAATGTAAGAAAAACATCACATTTGAATGCTTGGGAATCAATGTTCATCGCTACTGCCGACTCTCCGCTGATGAATGAAGATGATGCGCCAATATTGTCACCACTCTTCCATTTGACGAAGCTGAAAATACAGTAACATTTTATCTCATCTCGACGTGTACTGTGTAAAGTACGAATATGTGTGAGCGACTCTACGTAATTAGTCGGACATCGTCCCGTCGATGGGCTGCATCGAGCCCGAAACCGGTCGGCTTAAAAGGTAAATTAAAAACCCTTTAAATCGTTTGTAAGAACAATACGTGTTGTGTCCGTTCTCGTATCGTGTCCCGTGGGTGTAGTTAAAGTTCTTACGTGAGCACAAACCCAAGAAATTGCAGATTCCTCCAGGATTTTATGCAGGGATTTCTCCAGGAAAATTTACAGGAATTCCTGCAGAAAATATCACAGATTTTTTTTTTTCAAGAATTCCTCCAGACATTCCTCCAGGAATTCCTCCAGAGATTCGTCCAGGAATCGCTTCAGGGATTCTTCCAGGAATTTCTCCAAGGATATTCACAGAGATCCTTTCAGGGAACCCTCCAGAAATTCCTCCAAGAGTTCTTGCAGGAGTTTCTCTAAGGATTTTTTCAGATATTTCTCCAACAATTCCTCCCACAATTTCTCTGGAGATTTCTCCAGGAATTCCTCCAGGAATTTTTCCAAAGATTGCTTCAAGAATTCATCCAAGAAATTTCTCCAGGAATTCGTGCTGGGTCTCATTCAAGAATTTTTCCAGAAATTACGCCAGGAATTCGTTCAGAAGTTTCTCCTGGATTCTCTCTAAAGATTTTCCCAGGAATTGCTTCAGGGATTCCTCCAGCAATTCCTGCAAAGATTTCTTCAAGAATTCCTCAAAGTATTCCTTCTGAGATTTCTCTAAGATTTTCTCAAGAGATTTCTTCCAAAATTTTTCTAGGGATTCCTCTCAGAATTCCTCCAGTAATTTCTCCAGAATATTCTCCAAGGAATCCTCCAGAAATTTATCTAGGATTTCTTCTAGGATTTCCTCACGAGATGTCTTCAAATATTTCTCTAGGTATTCCTCCCATAATTTATACAGGAATTCCTCCAGGTAGACTTTCAGAAATTCTTCCAGGAATTGCTCCGGGAATTCCATCAGGAATTGCTCCAGGGATTCATCCAGATGTTTCTTTAGAGATTTATCCAGGAAATCTTCCAAGGATTGCTTCAGGAATTCCTCAAATGATTTCTTTGGAAATTCCTCTCAGGTTCTCTTCAAAAATTCATTCAGGAGTTTTTTCGGAAATTTCATTAATCCTTTAATCATCTTAACAGGAATGTACCCAACAACTCCAGGATTACCTGATGATTTCTTTAAATTATTTCAAGAATTTCTGGAAGAATTCTTTCAGCAAATAGTAGGTATTGGAAGATAATTTTTGAAGGACTTATACAGGAGTTCCTCCATAAATTTCAGAACAAATTCCTCCAGGACTTTTGCGAAGGAATCGCTCAAGGATTTTCTAAAGGAATGTCTCTATGAATTTCCGAAGGAATTCCTCCAGAAATTTCAGGAAGGAATTTCTCCAGGTATTTCCGAAGGAATTACTCCAGGAATGTCCGAAGAAATTCCTCCAGGAATTCCCGAAAGAAATCCTCCACGAATTCTCGAAGGAATTCCTCCAAGAATTTCCGAGGGAATTTCTCCAGGATTTTCCCGAAGAATTCCTCCGTGAGTTTCCGGAGGAGTTTTGTCCAGGAATTTCCGTAGGAGTTCCTCCAGGAATTTTCAATGGAATTTCTTCTGGAATTTTTAAAGGATTTTCTCCTGAATTTTCGAAGGAATTCCTCTATGATTTTCCAAAGAAATCCCTCCCGGAATTTCCAAAGAAATTTCTTATGGATTTGCCTTGAAATACCTCTAAAAATTTCCGAATGAATTCCTCCAAAAATTTTTGACGATTGTCCTCAAAAAATTTCCTTAAGATTTTCTCACATAATCCCCAAACGTATTTTTGAAGGAATGATTGAAAAAGTTTCTCAAGTTTTCGTAGGAGTTCCGCAATACATTTTTGAAGGAATTTCTTGAGGAATTTCCGAAGAAACTTCTCAAGTATCTTTCACTGGAATTCCTTGAGGAATTTCGTAAAGATTTATAAAAAAAAAACGATAAAATCCCTCAACGAACTTATCAAATAATTACTCACGAAATTTTCGAAGGTATTCCATAAGACATTTCAGACATATGTCAAAAAATTTTTCAAACGAACTCCTTTAACAATTTCCGAATTTTCCTTATAAAGGCATTTTTAAAGGAATTCTTTAAAGAATTTTCGAATAAGTTCCTCTAGGAAACAAAAAAATAAAAAAAAAAACATTTCTTCAGGAATTTCCGAAATATTTTTTCAAGAAAGTTTTGAAAGATTTTTAAAGAAATTCCTTATTTCGGAAGGGATATCTCATAAGACTTTTAGTGGATTTTTTTTAATATTTTCGAAAGAATTGCTTCAGGAATTTCTCACAGAAATTTTCGGATGAATTCCTCCAAGAATTTTTGAAGGTATTCCTCAAGGAATTTTCGGAAGAATTCCTCACGAAAACTCCGAAGGAGTTCCTCAAGGAATATTCTAAATCTATTTCAAAGAAATTCCTCAAGGAATTCCCGAAGAATCTTCTAAAGGAAATCGTAGAAGAACTCTCGAAGGAATGTCTTATGGAATTTCTCAAGGAGCTTTAGATATGAAGGAATTCCTCAAGAAATTTCTGAAGAATTTGTCAAGGAATTTCCGGTGGCATTCCTCAAGGATTTTCGAAATAAATTCCTGAAATTATTTTTTAATTGATTCCTTTAAAAATTTCCGAATGCATTCCTCTAGCAACTTCCAAAGATATTTCTCCAGGAATTTCCAAAGGAATTCCTTTAGAAATTTTCAAAGAATTTTTTCCGCTAATTCCGAAGGAATTCATTAAAGGATTTTTCGAAGAAATTTCTCCAAAAATTTCTTAGGGTATTTCTCAAGGAAAGGAATCTTAGTTTGATTGGAATTTTTGAAAGAATTCCCGGAGAAATTCTTGAAGTATTTTCCGGAGCTTCTCAAACGGATTTCTGGTGGAATTAAGAATGATATTTGTAAAGAATTACTGGGGAAATTCTTAAAAGAATGCATGGTGAAATTCGTAATAAAACTTCTGGAGGAATTATTGAAGAAATTTCTGAAGGTATTCCCAATGGAATTACTGCAAGTTTTCCGAAGGTAATTTCTGCTGGAATATCTACAATAAAATAACCTGGAAAAATATTGAAGAAATTTCTGGAGAAACTGCTGGATAAATTCAAATTCATAATGGCATTTGTTAAAAAATTCCTGAAGCAATATCTTGAGGAATTCCTTAGGATTATAATCATATATGATTCTTCCATTGAACCATTCCTGTCAATCACCCATATTTCATACTTCACTTTTATTTTTTTTTAATGATGAAGTATTTGAACTCCTTGTTACTGCAAAGTGGTTTTCAGTGTAAGGGTGCTCGCCCCCCCCTGGCCGAAAAGCTGGCTACGCCCTCACATTTTCCTCGTGCTCTTAAATGTTCACTCGCCTGAAAAATCGCTGTCGCCGGCGACAGTCGCGTCGGTTTGGGGGAGGCTTCAGGTGAAGATATGACGAAGCCACAGCTCAAATTTTCAAGAGCACAAATCTGAAGAACTGAACATCAGATTGTGCTGAAAAGTTGATCGATTGGTCAGCACCAGCGGGTAACTAATCGATCAACTTTTCAGCGCAATCTGACGTTCGGTTCTTCAGATTTGTGCTCTTGAAAATTTGAGCTGTGGCTTCGTCATACCTTCCCCTTCACAGTCGATGATGCACGCATCTCGCCGAAACTTGTGTGTATCGGAGTATCTTCTCTTTCTTCCTTCGTAAACCATGCGACGGATAATTGAAACAGAGGTAAGGGAAGAAAAAAAAACTGATGAGTGGTTCAGTTATCATGGTGGTCTGTATCATGATATAATCATAAGATAAATATATGAAAACGCTCCATTTGGTATGCACACTAGCGCAACGTTGCGGTAGAATTGCGTACTAAACATTTCATCATTTGATAGCCATGAGTTCTGTAGATAACTTTGAAGACATGAACTTTCTAGTCATTCACTGAGATGTTGTTGCTTGCAAGTTGAGTTACAGTTTTCTTTTTCGAAGTAAGTTTCGTACACGATTTAAGGGTATAATTATTCATGGATATGAAACATTGCTCACTACTTTTGAAACACTTGTTATATCGCAGCATTAGTTTTTTATTAGTTTCCATAGTACCAGAACTGATTTGACCAACATTTCATGTTTCGAGGGGCACTTACACTATATTGTAGACCAATAAAATTATTTCAATCACGATTCCGGGCACTAACGACAATCACGCGAACTGAAAAAGGGCCATCCTATCCTTAATACAACAGTGCGAGAGAGAAAGAGAGAGAGTATTGCAAAACACTTTCCACCATTCTTTTTGTCGATCACCTTAGCGAACCAAATCGCCACACTTGTAGCACTTGCAATCGATGGGTTCCTTCAGGCGAATCTCCATCGTTGCCGAGTCGTGGTCCGTCATCCGGACACCGTCCGGATCGTAACAATGGGTCAGCTGGAGTTGGCGCTCTCGGAGGAACGACTCCCGACAGCAGTAGCACTCCTTGAGGAAACCGGTGGCTGTGATGACCGACGGTTGCACCTGGCTGTTACACTTGCCTTCGCACTTGTTCACCGTTACGTCCCCGTTGCAGGTCCGGTAGAGACGACCCAGTTCGTCGTACTCCTCTGCAATGGAGAATGTCTGTGTCAGAATCACTTTCAACTATAGCGTTGGCACAATTTAAATTAATTTGATCACTTTGGTGTGATTTTGTGAGGTGTAGGAAAGAATTTTTTATTCAGTAATTTTTAGAAATTATTAACAAAAAAATGGAATGATCTCACCAAAATTAGTACTTTTCAATAGCTTCATCTTCTCTTTGCAATTTCACCATTTTTTTTCTGTCTGACCAAATTACATTACGCTGATGCTACCCCTTCCCTGTTGGCAAACCTTTTATAAGATGAATTTCCGATGGGAGCGTTTCGCATGTCTCGTCCCCAGGTTGGTGCTGGGCCTCCACCGATATGGATCGGTATAAAAGTTGCGGCAACAGAGACATACAGCAGAATGCTGCAAATATCTGTCCCGTTTCCAGCCGGTACATCCTAATCCTAAATCCACTGCGAAATAATCCGGGAAACTGGGAGGCACAATCACTCTGTACGCACTGTTCGACACTTGACGGTGATCTGCAGGGATTCGGCCGAGGGCGAAGATTAATAAATAAATTTCCCTGGTTCGACTCGGCAGGGAGCCTCGTTGGTTTCCTTGAATGGTCGGTTTGGTCGGTAGGGGACAAGGTTGAAATTTTTCACCAACAACAAACGATAATCGATCCCGCTGTGCGGAAAACATGCTTCTCGTGTAATGTGGAAGTGGTTTTCATTGGAGTGTCTAACGGAGGTGCCAAACATACAGATATCAAAGAACATTACTTTAAGATATGAAATGGCCTTCAAAGGCATATCTAAGGCTATTTCTGGATATTTGTTTTTTTTTCGAAATAGATAACTTCTGTTTGTAGAAGTTAACTACATTTTTTCTATAATAAGGCCGATGCAAATATTATTTTTCTTTGATGTCCGAGACCTCTCATCAGGTACGAGGGGGGGGGGACAAAAATAAATAAGGAACAAACAAAAAAAAAACTATTGAAAAATTAAAAATTTTACCAACTATTGAAAAAATATTTTTCAACTATTGAAAAATAGTTGCTTGTAAAAAAATTTTCTATTGAAAATGGAGTCATGGGACGCCATGTTTTTTTTTCGCCCCTTCAATATTTTGGGTGACATAAAACAAATTAAATATTTGCATCGGCCTAAGTTAGAGTAAAATATGTTCATTTTGGCGGAGTTACTAATTGATTGGTTGAAATAATAACTGGCATCCCTGACGGCTAAAGATTGGTTTTCCGACACCGAACAACCTTTAACATTGAAGTCAACGACTCGTAGGGAATGGATTTGCGTAGTTGGGTTTTGTTGGATAGGTAATGGGAAAGTTCATGGCGATGCGAAATGTACTGTGTGTAGGGACAAGATGAGGAAGTTGAGAGGAATAGAGTGGCGTCGACCAGACTATGTCCGAATTCGCCATCCAGATTCGGGATGGAATCAATGTCGAAGGTCAGTGGGCAGTTTGATGCTCGACGGAGAACAAGGAAGGTAAGTTCAAGGATGACAAGATGAAGTAGCATTTCCGTTCGCCATTGCTGAGTTGACCTTCCGGTTGTTAACTTTAATGTTAACGTTTTGGTAAACGGTCGACACTATATTGAAGTAAGGACACCGTTACTTTCAACTGGAAAGCAGCTTTCATTTCATTATTTCTCCATAATACACGGTTCGTGGCTGCTCGGTCACGCCCGATGCTCGCCAAGTCACGCTCCACCTAATCGTGCTCGCTGCGCTCCACGCCTTCTTGTACCAACCGGATCTGTCACGAACACCAACTTTGCAGGGTTTTGTCCGGCATTCTTGCTACACGCCCTGCCCATCGTATCCTTCCGGTATTTGCCACCTTATGCTGAGTTCGCCGTAAAGTGCAGCGAGCTAGTGGTTCATCTTTCTCAGCCACTCACTATTCTTCTGCGCACCGCCGAAGATCGTTCTTACTACGCGTCGCTCGAAGTCTCCGAGTGCTAACAGGTCCTGCTCGAGCATGGTCCATATCTCGTGTCCGTAGAGGACCAATGGTTTTACGAAAACTCTTAGAACCATCATAAAATCAAAATAAAAGGTGTGAGGTTTTATGATGGTCGGTGCCCATTCCTGGGTAGTAGTATGGTACACGCTTGTATGGAAAAAATAAATCCTCGCTCCAGTCAACTTTTTAGATTCCATTTAGGTCCCATATGAACTGTGCAAAATTTCAGCGCAATCGGTGAAACTATAATTTAGCGCAAGCGGTTCAAAGTTTTCATAGGATTTACTATGGGAAAAGTTACACTTTCAGATAAAAAATCCCAGAGGTCGTCCCTTGTCTCCTTAATTCAAATCGATCAATGTTTCTTGTAGAAAAATCAATTATGAAACTTTCCTTCGAAGACAGCAAACCAATTAGATGGTTGTGGAAAAAGTTATTGATTTATTACCGATTAGTGATCCAACGAACGGCTTTTTATTTTGTTTTATCAGCAGCACTGCTGCTGCCGTTGTTGCATGGGGTGGCGGGAGGCATCACCACCCCCAGAAACAGCAGCAGCCAAGGCAGCAGCTACAGTGCTGCTAATAAAACAAAACAAAAAGCCGTTCGTTGGATTACTAATCGGTAATAAATTAATAACTTTTTTCACAAACATCCAATTGTTTTGCGGTCTTCGAAGGAAAGTTTCATGAATTATTTTTCTACAAGAAACGTTGATCGATTTGAATTAAGGAGACAAGGGGTGACCTCTGGGATTTTTTATCTGAAAGTGTAACTTTTCCCATAGTAAATCCTATGAAAACTTTGAACCGCTTGCGCTAAATTATAGTTTCACCGATTGCGCTGAAATTTTGCACAGTTCATATGGGACCTAAATGGGATCTAAAAAGTCGACTGGAGCGAGGATTTGATATTTGTCCCATACTACTGGGTAGTCGTCACGGTACTGTGGCGTTGCACACGTGGCCTATGGTTCCGACTAGATCATCGCAAGACAGGTCGTCGGCATTACCCTCCATGAGCATGTCGGCATGTCGAAGCGCGAGGTCAGCCATCCCCGATACCCGTAGACCCCCGGCTGTGGCCGTTTTTATCCGTATGTAGCACTATACCGAACCGCCAAATAGTGTGTGTACCCATCCTCGACCCATTGAGTTAGGGTTTAGACCCAGACTCTCAAAGCTCGCATCGATTATGGACTGGGATTCTGCACCATTCCTACTGTAGGTATTTTTTGTCTCCTGCGTTCACGGCATCCACGTTCAGTCTGGTCGTGGTCATAGATTCGATCAGAGCCCAGCCTCTGTCTTCACCAAAGAATACGGGCGTTAATCCCACAAGAGCGTTGGGTGAATTGCGAATCTTGCATAACCGAGAACTGGTCAATCGGCCAACTTGAATGGGTATACAGTACTGCAGTACATAGTACACTCCGCTCTATGTAGAAGCATTCTGTTGAACCACCGTGTATGTATATATGTATTGTCGAACCATTACTATTGACACATTCCAGCGTAACGGGACACCGCGAGGAACTAACTTTCGTGAACAAATGACGTCTGCAATCGAATGCAACGTTCATGACCATATGGTTTAACAGGTTTTATAACAAGCTTATTAGATGTACTTCCTGATGCAATACTTGTTCTATGGGGTTTTGTTCCAATTTACATAAAATAACATGTTACATTTCGTAACGGGACACCATCGCAGAAATCTTCTTTTTAAAATTTTCAAACTGAAATGCGTATATCAGCTCTGTTATGAGGTTTTGAATAATAGAGTCTTCTAGACATTTCTTCTTTGGATTGATGTGATCAAGATTGCCGAAGTGAGTTTTACTGAGAAATGTATAGTTTCGGAAATATTCTTGATTAAGTTTTGGGAGCGCAGCGTTACGCTCGCGTGAAAACAGTGTTTTGCTAATGGTGTCCCGTTACGGCTAAAGACTTTTAGTTATTGTAGATCAAGTGCTTTGCTAGATAGAATGTTGGTGTCTTCGGCAATGTTTTTCAGACAGATGGTAGCTGTCCGAATAGGCCTTCAAACCCGCTCTGGCCCTATGGTGGCCATCGGAATGGGCCCTGGGGAACTTGTTTCGAAGTTTATTTAACCTTCACGTACCCGATTCCCGACAACTCATTTTCAAAATGCTGGCATTTCGTCAATTTTCATCTGATTTTTTTTAAGTCGCCCTCAATTGATCATAAACTGGTGCGAGTTTATTACACTCAAGTGGCCGTGCAATATTCGGAACCATTCCGGAGTTTCCGGATTGTGCAGGAGTCAGGGGGTTGTCAAAATGGCTAAAAGTGATTATTTCGAATGTTGTTGTGTTTGAACCATCGATTTTCAGCGAATTTTTTGTTGCGAACAGTGAAACACAGCTGCTGTAACCAGATTGGAATAAATTGGCCCATCCGAATCCCCGTGACAGGTTCCGCGGGGCCTCATTGGGAACACTTCTGGTTTTCAACCTAAACATGCCGTGCGACATATCAATCTTCATGATTTCGAATGACTGAGTCAGAAACGACAGACTGAAGTATGTATCACCTAATGTGGCCACCCCGGGACATATAGCACAGGTTCCACAGGGATGTCATCGGGGACATTTCTAGTTGGCAACCAAAACATGCTGAGCGACGTGTCAATCTTCATGATTTCGAAAGAATGGAATAGAAAAAAAAATGACTTAAGTATGTATCAACTAATATGGCCGCTCCGTAACAGGTTCCGCGGGGGCCTCTAAAACACAATAACACACACATAATCACTTTTAGCCATTTGGATAATTAGATCCCTTCCCCACCCCCTTACCACAGTACAACCCGGAATATCTCCGAAATGGTTCCGGATAATACATGACCACTTGAGTGTAATAAATAAGCACCAATTTATGATCGATCGAGAGCGACTTCAAAAAAAAAAATCGGATGAAAATTGACTAAATGCCAGTTTTGGGGGTCGGGTACGTGAAGTTTAATTGTATCTCCAAAATTATGGTTGTGCGACGTATCTATCTTCGCGGTTTTTCCACATTCTACATTATAATGATCCGAAGAAGATTTAATGATATCTATAGTACATTCTTCCAACACAGTCTTTTCAAGCATATGTCGCATGTTGCTTTAATCCTTTATTTGAAGGCTCATGCGCCTTGGGAATAAAGTAGGGGTCTTTTGGTGAGTACCGGTATTTCGGTACTAGGGCAGACAGTACCGGTAGTACCGGTAAAATACCGGTACTGGGAATTTTTTCACTAAAATGAAGAGTAATCTATTTTGCACAGACAATCTGCAATTTACCAGGTATTTGTGAATTTTGATTTTCAGGGGTGTTATAAAACCTAACCAGAAAATACTAAATTAAACATAAAATATAGATAGATAAAAAAGATAAAAAGAAATGAGTTGTTTGAAACAGTTTCTGGAGCTTTTGTTTAGCTTCTGCGCAGTTTTACAGGCAGTATCTTGGTCAGTCTAAAATTAAACAGGAACAACCTTAGATGTACCAAAAACAGATAGATAGCTGCAAGGTGGAGATAGAAGAAGATCTAACTATTTTTTTCCTTAATGATGCATTCAACGGATTCTAAAAACTGAAGAAATAATAAGAAACAGTAATCTAACAAGTCTTATTCTAAGCTAATAAATCCATTTCCAAAATTCAACGTTCATTAAATCAATCGTTGCTATGATATCCTGGATTTGCAGAAAGGTTGCATATATGAAATGTTTGTTTGTATTTGACTTGGTTTTAAATGTTTTCGTTTATTTCCATTGCATATTGGCTATACTAATGACCGGATTTCAGCACTTCGAGAGAAGTACCGGTACCAAGGCTTAGTCAGTACCGGTATTTCGGTATCAGAAATTGGTCGGTAATACCGGTATTTTCGGTACCGGTACTACATCCCTAGAACAAAGGAACCAATTTTATTTGAAATAAATTTTACATTTTAAAGGGGATTTTTCTTTTATAGTATGTTAGTTTTAGGGAACCGTTAAACTCGCGGTTTGGTCGTGGTTAGAGAAAACAATGTTTTATTTTGGAAGCGATGGGATTATGGGGGCTTTCCGTTGATGTTTAGCTAACGACAACCAGTAACTATACAAACAAACGGATTTCGAGAAGAAAAAAAGGTTGACAACCAAAACGACAAGAGGGAGGTCGCTAGACTTTTAATCAATGGTTACTAATTTATGTAGTCACAAAACGTAATACAATGCCATTTTCGTGATGGATTTTACATTTTTTTTATTTTCAATAAGAATATAAGCTTCAAAATATGTGTGTCGTCATAAAAGTAAATTATACGGTGATTCATGGGGTAAAAAAGGAATGCCAACCATCACTTCGGGTTTTTTATGTTTTAAACGTTGTGTGATTCTATAAGCCTTTTTATACATCATGGTGGTAATTAATAGGACATGTTGAAAAGGTTATAGCATTCAAAGAGTATGCTGTCACAACAAAACTTAATAAAATATCACTTGTTATACTGATCCATCAGAATACCTGCCATTTCTTTACGTAGTTTTCTTGAGCTGAGAAGCGGGCTTTGTTCCAGTAGGGCCCTTACACCAAGAAGCATAATGTAAATATATACCACCTACAATATCATTTCATCATGGTTACAGTTTTTTGGTTAAATATTTGATCAAACCAAACTTATTTATCCACTTATGAATGTCTTTAAAATTTTCGTAACGGGACACCATGTCTACGTACCCATTGTAACGTTTAAGATAAAGCGTCGATCAAGGTAACCCATATGTTGGAAGAAAGGTCTCCACGAGTACTAAGAGAATCCTGAAAATCATTTTTCTAAAGTTCGTAATAAATTAGTTATTACAACAAATGTGCTATTTTCGTAACGGGACACCATTAAATTGCGGCTATTACAAAAAGTGTTTAAAACATATCTAAAATGGTTTTTTTTTATGAAAAGTTGCTTTGGGTGTATAAAATACACACTATTATACTACATTTACAAAAAATAGGTATAATGTTTTTGAAAGACCTGTGCGCCGCCGCGCCACGCCGCCGCCGCCGACACTTTTTGTCTCACGCCGACGCCGACCGAGGTATCGGCGGCGCGCCATACGCCGATATTTGTCACGCCGCCGTTTTTCGTTTTTCGCGCCGGTGATCAGTGCACGAACAAAATTAAGTTTATATAAAGTTGTGATAAATTCTCACAATTACTGTCATAAAAGTTTGACTGCAATAATTTATTTCTCATCTGTAAATGTAATAGGGAATCGCGCCATTTGGACGGTGGCTTCTATATTCGTCTGTTTTCCACTATAACTCAGTCAAATTTGAACCAATTGACACAACTTTTGGAATGTGGTGAGATAGGTATAGTATCTACCCGTGTACAACATTTCAAGTCAATTGGTTCATAATTGACTGAGTTATAGTGGGAAACAGACGAATATAGAAGCCACCGCCCAAGTAGCGCGATACCCTACAATCATTAATGAAAGAGAAACTCAATTATTCATATTCGGTTACTTTTGCAGTTCTAGACGCTAGTCAAAACCATGAGATTATGGATCGCATTTTAAAAATAATACTTTTATGAAAATATAAATAAAAAATAGAATACTAAAGAATTTGCCCTTATGAGATAAAAATTGAAAATAGTACGATCTAACAATTTAAAGTTTGATCATTTACTTCTCTCCAGAAGTTTTTGTTCAAAGATTTTTCCTGAAAGATGCAGTGATGCCTACAATTTTTTTTTATTGATTCAGGATTGATTTTTTTTTCAGAAGATCTCCCAGGAAGATCTCGACAGGAGCACCTTCAGGGAAAATTCCAGGAATTCCTTTAGAAATTATTTCTGGAGGATTCAGGGATGCCTTCTAGAGATACATCAGAGATTCATCCAGAAGAACCTCAGGGTATGATAAATTATTCAGGGATTCCTTTTGAATTTCCTTCAGGCATTCCTACAAAAGTTTCCTTAGGAACTAGTCCAGAAGTTTCCTCAGAGATTCCTCCAGGACATCCTTCACAAATTCCTCTAGAACTCAAAAAAGGGGTTTCTCCTGACGTGCTGTAGGTATCGCTCAAGGGATGCCTTCAGGTGTTCAATAGTCATAAATGCCTCCAGGAGATCCATCAAGAATTTCGTAAGAAGTTTCTTCAGGAATTCCTGCTCTTTAGAAATTAATCTAGGGGTTCTTTCAAGGATTCTTCCAGGAATTTCAGGGATTCTTGATTTCCCATAGAATTCCTTCGGAGATTCCTCCTGGAATTCCTTCGGTGATTTTTCCGGGGATTCCTCCTGAAATTCGTTCGGGGACTTCACTTAGAATTCTTTTGGGGATTCCTCCTGAAGTTCCTTTGGGGATTTCTCCTGGAATTCCTTCGGAAACTTCTCCTGGACTTACTATGGAGATTCCTCTTGAAAATTCTTCGATTATTCCGGTTGAAAATAATTCTGAGATTCTTTCCAGAATTCCTTCAGGGGTTCCGTCTGGGATTCCTGCAGGGATTTCTCCTGAAATTCCTTCAGGAAATCCTTCTGGAGTTCCGTCAGGTATTCCTTCTGGACTTCCTTAATAGATTCCTCCTGGACCTCCTTAGGGGATTCTTCCTGGAATTCGTTCGAAGATACCTCCTGGAATAAATTCGAAGACTCCTCCTTGAATTCTTTTGGAGATTCCTTGTGGAATTCCTTCGGCGATTTCTCATAGAGTTTTTTTTTTGAGAATTGCTCTTGAAATTCCGTCGGGGGTTCCTCCTGAAATTTATACAGGAATTCCCACCGGAATTTCTTTAGAGATTCCTCCTGGATTTCTTTCGGAGTTTCCTCTTGGAGTTCTTTTGGTGATTCCTCTTCGAATATCCTAAGAGATTCCTCCTGGTATTACTCATGGAATTCCTCCAGGAATTTTTCATGGATTTCCTTCGGAAATTCCTCCTAGAATTCCTTCGAGGTTTCCTTCTGGAACTCTTTCAGTGATTCCTCTTAGAATTCCTTCGAGAATTTCTTCTGGAAGTCTTTCGGGATTCCTCTTGGAATTCCTTCGGTGGCTCCTCCTAGAATTTCCTGAGGAGTTTCTCTGGAACTCCTTCCGTGATTCCTTCTTGATATTTTCGTTTATTCCTCCTAGAAATCCTTTGGGAATTCTCCTCGAATTCCCTTGGAAATTCCCACAAGAATTTTTTGAGGATTCCTGCTGGAATTGCTTAGTGGATTATAGCTGTAATTCCTTTGGGTTTCGTGCTAGAGTTCTTTTGGGATTTTTTTTTGAATTCCTGCGGAGATTTTTCCTAGAATTAATTCAGGGGGTTCCTCATCGAATTCCTATGAGGATTCCTCCTGGATCTCCTTCGGGGATTCCTCCTAAAAATCCTTCGGGGTTTCCTCTTAAAATTTATCCAGAGGTTCCACATGGAATTACTTCGAGGATTTCTCCTGGAATTTCTTCGAAGATTCATTCTAAATATCCTTCCTGGACTTCCTTCGTGAATTCCTCCTGAAATTCTTTCGGTATTCTCTTGATATTCCGTCGTGGATTCCTCCTTTAATTCCTTCAGGGTTTCCTCCTGGAATTCCTTTGGTGATTCCTATTAGAATTCCTTCGGAGATTCCTCTTGAAATTCCATCATCAGAAATTGAATTTCTTCGGTATTTTTTCTTAGCAAAGCATTCCTTCGATAAATTCCTCCTGGAATTTAGGGATTATTCCTAAAGTTTCTTTGGGGATTCCTTCTTAAATTTCTTTGGAGATTCCTCCTGGATTTCCTATGGGGATTCGACTTGGAATTCCTTCGGAACCTTTGAGGATTCCGCTTGGAATTCCTTCGGAGATTCCTCCCGGAATTCCTTGGGTACTTCGTTCTGGGATTCCTGCAGGGATTTTTCATGCAATTTCTCTTAGACTTCCTTCGAAGATTCCTTCTGGAATTTCTTCGAGGATTCTTCCTGGAATTCCCTCAAAGATTCTTCCTATAATTTATTATGGGATTCTTTCTGTACTTCCTTCGAAGATTCCTCCTTAAATTTCTTAGAGGATTTCTCCTGATATTTCGTCGGGGGTCCCATCTGGAATTCCTTCGAGATTTCTCTTGGAATACCTTTGGTGATTCCTCAACAAATTTCTTCCGAGATTTCTCCAGGAATTTATTCTGGGATTTCTCCTGATATTCCGCCGGAGATTTTTCTGGAATTCGCTCTTGGATTTTTTTGGTGATTCCTTTTCTTCAGAGAGTCCTCCTGAAAATTCTTCGGGAATCCCTCACGGAATTCCTTTGGATTCCTCTTTGAATTCCTTCTGGGATTCTTCATAGAATTCCTTCAGGGATTCCAGTTGGAATTCCTTCGAGGATTTCTAGTAGAATGCTTTCAGCAATTCCTCCTAAAATGCTTTCAGGAATTTCTCCTGTATTTCCTTTAGAGATTCCTCCTGGGTGTTTTTCGTTGATTCCTCCTAGAAATCCTTAGGGAGGATTCCTTCTCGAATCCCGATGGGGATTCCTCCTGGAATTCCTTTGGGGATCATTTCCGTAATTCCCTTCGTATTGCTGCTTGAATACATTTGTGGAATCCACCTGGAATTGATTTGGGAATTCTTCATGGATTTCCTTCTGAAATTCCAATCAGGGATTTTTTCAGAAGTTTCTGCAGGAGCAGGGATCTCTCTAAGGGAGATTCTTGCACCACCAGAAATTCCTGCTGAAGTTCTTTCAGGGTTCCATACAGCATTTTCTGCAGAGATTAGTCCAGAATTTTCTTCATGGATTCCTCCAGGAGTTTCTTGGGGGCTTCTCCTAGAATTTCTTCTGAGACTCCTCCCTGAAATCATACGGGGATTCCTTAGAGTAAATAGTGCGACCTTACTATCGAATTTGATAGCTTCTGAAGGTGCTTCTTCTTCTTCTTCTTAATGGCTCGACGTCCTCACTGGGACTTGGCCTGCCTCGCTTCAACTAAGTGTTCTTTGAGCACTTCCACAGTTATTAATTGAAGGGCTTCCTTTGCCTGCCATTGCATGAATTTGTATATTGTGAGGCAAGTACAATGATACACTATGCCCAGGGAATCGATAAAATTTTCCCGACCGGAACGGGAATCGAACCCGCCATCTCCGGATTGGCGATCCATAGCATTAACCACTAGACTAACTGGAGACTGAAGGTGCTAAGATAATAAAACAAAAACTGTAGTATTTTATCGATATTGATTGCCTTTTATTTGCAATGGAGTAATGCAACATGTATTAAACTAAGGATACAAGTCATGTTAGAATAGGTCCAATTACTGGTCGCAGTGACGGACCCAAACAGAAATAATAAACAGGTATGCATTCAAACGTAATAGTTTATGTCATCAAAAGTCATGAAAAAGCTCAGACTACAAATTCTAGAGTGTAATGACAACTATTCTTTGCTTTGCCAATGTTGACATTATGGTCAAATTTTGGCCACGCCGATTCACGCCGCCGCCGCCGCCGCCGAAAGCTGCCACCGGCATAACGCCGATGACGCCGCCGCCGCCGGCCATAAATGGCCCTCACGCCGCCGCCGAGCAAAATATAATCGGCGCACAGTCATATGCAAGCAGGCATATTTGAAACTTATCAATGAAAAATTTCATTTTTCTTACATAAAATGCTATTACTTCACATAACTATTTAAATACGTTACCAGTAAAATTTTAAGTAAAACAAATGGTTTTCTTAAGATTGAATCTACCCTTTTTCATATGCTGGAAAGCTTGGGGCAAAACAATCACTTTGAAATTTCACACCCTTGGCGTGCATTTGTGCATTTCATGCGGGGATGGCAGGGCTGGTAGCAAGTCACTTTGTAGGGACTTGGCCACTTTTTTTGGGCTGGTCAATAAAAAGTCTCTTTTTTCAAGATCAGGTCACTAAAGTCACTATTTTCACCTAAAGAGTCACTTTTTCCAACTTTTTTGGAAAATTGAAAATATACGAATTGAAAAATGTTCAAGTTTTTATTTTCAGTGTTTAGTATATGCCTGTGATATCGTTATTAACATTGATTTATTGAAACAGAGCGAGACAGCGTTCGTACCCCCTGTTTGTGCCAGTATCCCGTTCACTCAAACAGCTCGAACTGATGTGCCTGCGGCTGTGGTTCAAGGAAACTAGTCGTATCTCCCATTAGCTCATTAAAACGCAAGCAAAAAAGGGATGACTAGTGTTCTTCAACCACATTTATGCACTCGAGCTCGAACAAAGTGCGAATATTTTTCTACGCGTCGATGAGAGTGCAGGCCTAATAGAGAGTCAGAGAGTCGCTATTTAGTGACTTAGTCACTTTTTTAGGCCCCAAAATAAAACTAACAACTTCTCTAAGAATGTCTGTAACTGTTATGAAATTTTCACCAAAAACTCTTTAAGCATGAGACATTTCAAATAAATTAGGAATTCTATTGTTTTCTTCTTGTAATGTTTCGGAAATTGTTCAAGAGCGGGACGTAGAGAAATATATCAGGAATTTCATCAAAATTGCTTGATAACTTTCTGTTATTTGTTTCCACAAATTCATTTTTTTAATTTTGAGAGGATTCTTGAAATTATATTTGAGAAATTCTTACTCAACCATCTTACTAATACATTTTGAGCCTTTATCTATCTATGTATTTCAAAAAGGTGTCCAAGAGTTTCATAAAAAATGTCGCCGTCGATGCACTGTCACAAAGCATGAAGATTGTAATATTTTTATTTTTCTTCACAGAGTTTTCTGTAGAAATTTTAGCAAATATCACTTAAAAATATACTCTTTAAGGCGAAACTGAACATATTTTCTCATTTTTTGGTTTTTGATTTTTTATTAACTGACGAAGCAATATTTTCAAAATCGGTTCTCGTACACATGTAGAGTAAGTATCAAGGTATCTCCTGATCTTTTTTTTTTTTCCTGATGGAAAAAGTTCTTCGTTTTTGCAGAAACCATTTTAAGCAAAATTTTGCAAAAAAAAAAGTGTTCTGCAAAAATGGAAAACCACCACAAAAAAAAGATACCTTGATCCACTCTCTACATGTGTACGAATCCCGGTTTTGAAAGTGTTGCTTCGTTATTCAATAAAAAAAATCAAAAACCAAAAAAAACGAGGAAATACGTCCAGTTTTGTCTTTATAAGTACTTCTATAAGTACGAAGGAAATACTTGAAATTCTGTTCATAGTAAATTATTCAGAATCTTGTTCAATAAACGTGCGTGTCTTCTCGAATTCCTGAAAAAAAAATGCCAAAATTTCTTCATTAACCTGAACATTCGTCAAAATTTTTCCTAAAAACTTTATCAAGATTTTTTTCAGAAATTCCACCAATGTTGCTTAAAGGGTTTCTATCGGAAACAACTAAAGAATCATTGTTGCCATACCCATCTAGTTCTGCACAATACATGTTAGAAAATTGTAGATACATGCAGCTTTGTAAAACTTGGAACATGAAAGTTTCTCTTGAAAACTTTTATTATGCCGTACCCCAGGGTTTTTTGAATTAAATTCGTTCAACAATGTTTGCTCACTAATCATATTTTTGTTCCAAAAGTAACTATTTAGCCACTTTATTGCTATCTGTAAGTCACTATTTGGTCACTATTTTCGAGAATTTGGTCACTTGAATAACTATTTTGACCATCAGTTCTCACTACCAGCCCTGGGATGGATCTTTTTAAACCGCAGCTTCTTCTGAAGCCGCCAGAAGGCACGACTTCCACTGATGATGTTCCAATTTCATTGTTGCCAGGCGTCAGTAAGGATCCGAGGTAGACGATTACCTCCATCAGCTCGAAGGCATTCCGTTCTATCTTCACATTACCGTGCCATGCCCTAATACCGTAACCTTAAGGATAAGGATGCTCTTCACTTCAAAGAGCCCTGGAAAAATCAATAATCCAAGTTTCTTGATTTTAAAAACGCTATATTATTGCTTATTGTGTGTATTATGTATAATAAATATATTTAATCCAATTCCAAATGTTTAATCCATTGTTAAAATCAAAATTGTAAAACATAGCATTGTTCCTAATACCGTGTATGTGACCCGTATACATTGGTGGTCCTTTGAATCATCACTACATCAATCATACTAAGTTCATACTTAAAAGAACCTGTGCGGCAAACGTTGCCTAGAGGTTTGTGCAATTGATTCATAAAATAAAAAGTATCAATAATATTTTCAGTTTGCAAGTTTTAGCCGAAACACGGTATTTGGAACACAAAAGGAACCATGCCCTAATACCGTGTATTGGTACTTTGCACTCATATTCTGTAAATATTTTTAATTGCTTGTTTTGGTAAATATGTGCCAAATTTATCACGGCTAACTTAAGCAGGTTTAATATGCTAATGAATGAACTAGTTACTCAGTTATAAAAATAATACACTTAGTAAAATATTTGAGTTTTTTGTCAAATACACGGTATTAGGAGGCACACGGTATTAGGGCATGGCACGGTACTACCAAAATGGATTGGGTCGTGTACGATTCCGTTTAGTTCCTATACCTAGTTCACCAGAAACCCTTACGCTGTTTTGCACACCGTCCATCTCTGTGCGGTCGATACTGTCGTATGCAGACTTTAAGCCGCTGAACAGGTGATGCGTCGGGACTTAGAATTCACAGCATTTCTGAAGCATTTGCCAAACGGTGAAGATCTAGTCCGCTGTCTACCGGCCATAGATGAAGCCGGCTTAATTTCTTCCCACGAACTCATTCGTTTCAGGTGACAGACGTGGAAGATGATCTGGGATAGCACTTTGTAGCCAGCATTCAAAATAAGGATTTTTCTGTCCGCGTCTTCGATGTGGACGTAGATTGTCGAGTTCAGGAACAGGATCAGTAATCTGTAATCGAGATTGGAGGTCCATCTTCTTATCGATCGTTTTATGTTCCGTCTTCATTCTGATTCGGCTTCGCTGCATACCAGAATCCAGCTGACCAAAAGTTTTCGCTGTGAACTACTAATTTCCTCGTTCATCCTATCTCTCGATTGGTGGGAGGCTTGACGATTCACCTGATCTTGAAGTGGAGTTCGATGGCACTTTGTCTATGCGACAAACCTGTAGAAAGTTAGCTTAAGACGTTTGCCTTTACTAGTGATTAGAAAGTTCTTTCTTTCTAAAGAATTTTCAATTTGACTTTATAGTTAGGTATGTGTATCAAGGATTGCTGAAATTCGTCTTCAACAATTGAGTCTAATACATTTTAACTTACCCTTATCTTTTTTTTTAATCTTCAGGTTCCATGCTTCAACCGACGGGTGGTCTGTTGCAACCTCAGCCGCTAAACGCCGTCAACAACAACTCGCTGCTCGGCAATGGAACAGCAGGTTCCACTGCGACGAAACCCACTGCTAACGTCGGCACCACCTGGAAGAACGCCGGCAACGTCAACATAGACCTGGACAATCTGCTCGGTAACGCCAAGGGCAAAAATGCCGGAAACGCACCCTCGATGAACCAGATGAAGAGCATCCACTCGAGTCCGGTGCACCAGATGCCAATGCCGCCGATGATGCAACCCAACAACAATCCCACAACTGCCTTTGGAGCATTTCCAGTTACACCTCAACCCACCACCAGCACCAGCACCATTCCAAGTGCGTTCATGGGCCAGGGCTTCATGAACAGCAGCAGCAATAACAACAACAACAGCAGTTCGCTAAGCTTTGGCGCATTTCAATGATCCACGGCGATGGGCGTCAGCGGCCACCGGGTCGAGGCGTTCTAAGAAGGGGTGATTCCCGTGGGTGACGTATTATTTCCATTCCCTCCCCGTTTTTTTTTGTGGAAATTCTTAAGTTAACAACAACAACAGCAGGATTAGATTGATTCCGATATTACGACTGCCGCTGGCCTATATATAATGCGCAGATTTAGGTTTTGGCACAGTGATGCACAGTGGGCAGAAACTGATGAAATCACTTGAATGTCGACTAAACAACGTTGTAATTGCGTTGTAATAGTGCGCAATGTTTACAACTTTCCGCTGATCAATGTCTGGTTTTGCTCGTTTGCCATGACAAACGCGCATAATGGCATTTGGCAAATCTTTCATGAGAATCTTGCTGACATTGGCGCATAACGTAGGTCAAAATTAATTTTCTTTCATTGTGAAGTGTGCCAAAATGTGTTTAACTTGATTTTGAACTATTGTTTTAGAATGATTTTATACTTTTATTATTTTCCATTGTAGGGGAGACTGGGGAGACTTGATCCCTTTTTCTTAATTTACCTGAAACTTTAAGAAAAACCACAAAACTAGATCCGATTTCCGTACAAAATGGCAGGTTAACATCTATTACAAATTAATACACAACAGAAGACCTTTAAATTATTGTTAAAGTTTTCAAAACTATGTTTTTATGGAGGCATGTCTTATGATGTATTTTTCAAAAATGGGTGACACTTGATCCCCCTTTGAGCACATGGTTTATTTAAAGGGAAAATAATTCCAGAGTCTTCCTATTCATTTTCTTTTCGAGTTTTCTTGTATTTTCGATGAATATGGAGTGTTTGAAATTGTAAGATTTCCTTAAATTTTTAAGGATATGGTTAATGGAAATGGGGAGACTTGATCCCCCTTTTCTTGGTTTGTACTAAAGTTATAATTATCTGACACATTTTATCGTTGAATAGACTAGAATTCCAAGTAAATAGAAGCTTCCGAGTAGAATTTTATTTTTCACATGTATAATGTGTGTGTAATCCTCGAGGGATCAAGTCTCCCCATGTCACTGTTGTGTATACTAAGCTGAATTAATTAAAATATGTTAACAACAGCCTTATTTGGATAAATAATTTTGAAAGTATTTTATTTAAACTATGTGCTGTGAAATTTAGACACGATTTGGTTCAATTTTCACAAAGTTATTGAGATTTTTCAGAATCGCCCAGAAGATTTCTGAAGGACTGAAAACAAACCATCAGCCGTTAAAAAATAATGCAATGTACAATCGAAATCACTTGTAGCCAAAACATAGTCGTTTGTCCAAGAGTAGTTTTGGAAAAAATATGCTAGAAGAAAAATGTTTTTGATTCCGAGCAAATATGGGGGGAACAAGTCTCCCCAGGGATCAAGTCTCCTCAGTCTCCCCTAATGTGACGATTATGCGTCTACTTTTTAGAGTATGTTGCATTTTTTATGTTTTCAGTAACTAATTTTACTTGATTTATCACCTGTTTTTACTATTGATTAAGCTAGTGAAGCAAACAGGAATAAAAGCTACTAAACTGCTATCAGGAGTTTATCAGTTTTCGACCACAGTGCCATTGATCCATGATGGCAAACAAAGAAAGTTTTCCATATATTTTTCCTTTTTGTAAATAGTTGTTAGTTCCCACAAGTGGATCCGGGAACATGTATGAACATGTTAACGCCAGTAATGTTAACAAAACAATATTAGCGAAATTAGTGATTGTGACATTTGAAGCAAGCATGCAATGCAGTATTCAGAATGCTTTTGATCCCCCACACCTATTCAAATCGAAACGAAGTGTGTTGTATAATCTTGTAAGTACGTTGATGGTGGAAACTCTATTCCTATCGAAAACTATATAACAAGTGATCACAAACAAACCATTGGTAGTATTTAACTCATTCCTCTTCAAAGCCTTTGGCACAAGGATCGTCTCAACAACACAAAAGAGAAACCAACAAAGAAGGGTCATGTTCGCTGCTATGTCAAAACATGTACATGTGCGAAAGGAATTATAGAGTACCTCTACAAGAGTTCTTGCATGAAAATTCTAGGAAAAGTTTGGAAATTACCAATTAGCAAATACCTACACAAAAGCTAAGAAAAAATCCTTTGTTGAATGCGTGAAATGTGATAGTTTAATAGACTTTCTTACTTCTAAATTCAAACTAGGGTTTTCACTTTTCTTATTTTGAACCATCCATAAAGTACGTCACGTTTAGAGAAGGTACGAATTCTTAAGCAATCCCGGAAGACGGGAAACCCCGTACGAAGAATTTATCAGTCCAGCGTGAAGTACTTAACGGATGTTCCTCTTCAGTTTTTGTTCTCCCGCCTGATTGCAAACAACACTAATTTGAGAAATAATCAGAAAAAAAACGGGAGATTATTAGCGTTTATCCGCGTTTTGAGGTGTTAAATTTTGTACGATTCAAAAGTGTTACATTGACGGGTTAAAAATCAAACTAAGTAAGAGTGATTGTGTCGTTTCTGTGGAAAAAAAAATCTAGCAAACTTTGAACACTTAAGGGTCATAAGAAGTTAGCAATGATGGTGAACTGTAAAGCGTGTGCCCTAATGGAAGATTTGTTGAACAGAAAACACGAGAAATCGAGAATAACAAAATGTGCACAGAACGCAATAATAAGCCTAAAACTATATTTGTAACAAACAATAGAACATGAACAAACACAGGGTACTTTGGAAACCGGTGAAACAACCACAGCAAGTTATCTACCAGCATTTATGTGTCACTTAAAAATGCCGATATAGCTGAATAGTGTATGCATTCAGAGGTGTAGTAGTACCAAAAGGAGAAGTTGATTTGCGTGTAACTTGGTAGGCGTTGCATTATCATTCATCTTCCCATCTTTTGTCTCTCTGAGATATTTCCCAACAAACATTTTTGATGTACAAGAGTGGAACAAACTGCTCGCAAGCCACCTTCAGCTTAAAACTGTTATTCAGCTAGTTCTGTTACTTAGGTTACTAGATATCTGTTCGATTATATATTTTAATCACTGACTTGACTTTAACCTTGGCACAAATCCCCAAACGGAGGATAACCTGCCTCTGGAGCTGACCTACTGAATAATCTGATGCTATTCAACATTCAAGATCCAGAATAGCGACTTTGGAAAATAATGGCTATCATCATGATGTAACTTGTGCACATCTGGTATTGTAAGACCCAGCATCCCATGATTTACTTTACGTTTGCTTTACTAATAGCAGTGCCTATGTCGATCTGGGTGCCGACATCGGTCGCCATTTGACTACCTACATATTGGGAACTTTAAACATTCTGTTTTGTTTGCCCAGCTATCGTAAAACTGGAAGGTTTCACCGTGTTTACATCCAACGATTCGATTGTTGACGTCATTGAACTAACTCTGCATATCAGAGCACCGTTGAGTCCATCGTGCGTTGTGCAGTTCTCTGTACGAAAATGCCTCGTACTGTGTTTCAATAAGGCCGACGATTTTCTCAGGGACACCCTTGCGCCTGAGGGCTCCTCCCCACATATCTGCGTGATTGAGACGGTCGGAAGCATTTTCGTAATCAATGAAGACCATGTAGAAAGATTCTTGGAATTCATTAATTTGCTCCTAGATGATACCGAGCGTGACAATATGGTCCACACATGATCGTGCGGTACGGAATCCTGCTTGCTGCCGGAGAGTTGTGTCAATCGCATACAGTCAGATCACCCTTTTTGGATATCTTTACTAAGACGGACGCCTTGCACCCAGTCGTCCGAAAATGTCGCGATTTTCCATATACTGTAGAATAATTGATGCAGCAGTTGTGTGGCTACTAAGGGGTCGCATATCGGCTGATATGCGATCGAGCTCTGGCTCTGTTCGAGTTCATCTTGAAAGTGCTCGAAACAGCTTTTCAACTGGTCAGCCGGGTCGATCAATAACCGTTCAGACATGTCGAGTTTATGGACATCTTCGTCGTGCTGAGACTGGCTTGGCGACGTTCACGCGGACGAAGTGCATCTGATTCGTCAACCAGAGAAGTTCCAGGCTAGCCTCAAATAGTACCAAGTACTCCGCTTCCGCTGAAGACAAGCTAACACACTGCTGTTTTCTTGCAGCCCAGCTGATGGATCATCTCCGAGTTTGAATATGAACCCAGAGTTGGATTTACGGTCAACCTTGCCGACGAAATCTTCTAGCTTACCGGTTCCACCGAGCTCAAGCTTCAAATTCGCTTCGATCAAGTTGGCTTCAGAGGGTTGACTGACCTTGCGCCCCAAGATGGACGCCGCCATCGCAAAATCGGGTCGGATGCATACCGCAACGTACAGCAAACCGCCAATCAGGCTTTAGTAGCACTCGCCGTTTGGCATTGCTTCCTCTTCCTATTGCTGCACATTTGGATATTCAGGGTCATCTTGCCTGTATTCCGAATATACTTGAATGCCTTCGACAGGTAATCCACTCCTTCTGTTGTCCAGACTTGTCCCGAACATATCGTCGATGTTCAGAAAAATGAACGACGTTACTATATCGACGTTCCGGATGTAGAGACACGGGTTTGCTTCGGATGGTTCATATCCAAGCCGCTTCAGTTTCTCATCTGGTTCCAGATGCGTCCCGTTTGCTTGAGCCCGTAGAGGCTACGCTTCAACAGGCATACCTCCTCCTGAGACCCGGTGTGATAGCTCTGGGGTTGTTTTCTCGACTTTTTGGGCATCTGCAGGGCTGTTACAGCTGACGCGGATTTTGCGTTTTTCGCGGTTTTTGCGTTTCGCGCGGATTTGGCGCGTTTTTGAAAATTTCGGCGCGGCTTTTGCGGAAATGGTTTTCAAATGCACTTATTTCAAATATGTAGACATGTAGCACAACACAATCAGGATAAATAAAGAACATTTCCATATTGGAGTTATGAATTTTGTGATTGAGTAAAAATAATGTTACTAGTCGCTAGCTTGGAGTGCTAAATAAGTTGCACTGCACTAAACGTTCAATTTTTGAAAACAGAGAAGTTCCTCTTCTGAATTTCGTAGTCAACTTCTTGAAGTCATTTCTGTCTTAACCCGGCTAAATTCTTGGATAGAATTTTTTGTACGGAACTTATTTAGTAATGTCTGAGGTTCGAAAAACACTGAATCATGGTAAGATTTCTGCATGAATTCTTAGAGTTTCTAGGTAATTCTGAAATCTGTTTTTTATGGAATTAGCTAATTTTGGATAAACTTTCTCACTGGATAAACTTTTGATTGAATTAGAAGAATCTCGTATAGAAAATCATTGGTTTTGTAGTTGACTCTGTTGCTTGTAGATCTTTTGTCGAATCGATTTTTGTTAAAAACTCTGGTAGAATTATCCTACAAATAAACTTCTGTTGTCACGGTAAAATTTATCTTTGATTTTCAATCGGAGCATTCGTTGAGAGGGGAGTAGCAAGCACAGTTAATAAAGGGTTTCTTGGTAGAATTGTGGAGGATTTTTTTTATATGAAATTATGAAGCTTTTGGAATCCTATGCAAGATATTCTTGCTGAAATATTTACTGAATTTCCAAGGTCGTGGTATGGGCAGAAACTCTTATCTTAATTTTCTAATAAACAATACTTTTCTGCATACCTTTTGCTCAAAGATGAGAACATTTGCCTGACGTTTTTTATGAAATGTTTCTAATAAATATCACCTTTAGATTTCATTCCTTTTGGTATTGGTGATTTATTTAATCAATGGATAACGCTAGAATCAATTACTCAATTTGTATCTTCACAAAAAATCTGAAAATTTTCTTGCAGTTCTCTCAAACGATCTTCTGAGACTTACTGCAGATTTTATAGCAGGATTGTTATGTTGTTATTATAATGTTGGTTATAATTATTTCAAAAAATTTCCATTTATGTAACTGTTTCAGGGAACAGGAAATCCTATTCTCGTAAAATAGTAGTCACCCTGATTGGCCAACAATCATAGAACTATTTATTCGAAACTTTTTATTACAATTTAAAAAAAAATTACCTGTTTGCAACATTTCTTGGTTGATGTAGAAGTTGCATGGATTAATCATAGTTAAAATCGGTTTTAACATTAGAAATGATCTTCATCAGGAGTGCAACAAAAAACATGCTCGAAAAATTGAAAAATTTAGGCTTTTTATGAGCTTGAGTCATCAAAATCATATGTTTTTGTACTGGCGCGGATTTCAAATGGCTTGACGCGGATTTTGCGGTTTCCAAATCAATAGTTTTGTAACAGCCCTGCATCTGTCAGACGGTATACAATTATAAAATGTTCATTGGCAGAGAAAGCTCAACTGTGGAAATGCTCATAGAAAACTATGCTGAGAAGCACGCTCTGTCTCAGTTGGAACGTTACGCTAAGATTTGATTTAATTTAGAATTTTCAGCCTTATGCAGTTTCATAATTTCAGCCTTTCGTGGATTCAACCTTTCGTGTGTTCAACCTTTTGTGATTCAACCTAATGTTTGCATCGCCACGTAGGCCTACGATCCGAAAAATTGCAGATGATTGACGAACTGGGTTCTGGGATGTCGTCCACAATCTGTGAACTTGAATACGAAAACATCGCAACCATGACGCCGCTGCTGGTCCTCCTCCCTTGGTGCTTTGGTTCGTTCTTCCGAGTTTCCTCTTAGTCCTGCGCCACGGGCTGTTCATAAACCACGTAGATCAAAATTTGATAATCTCAGACAAATTCCACCACCCCTACCCCTCGTAGACTTTTGTCCATACAAACATTTTGAAATTTGTATGGAGCGTAGACTTTGGCCAGACTCCCCTCCCCCCCAAAAAGTCTACGTGGTTTATGAACAGCCCCCCAGCAAACGGCAGTCCCTTTGCTTGTGTCTCCGAAAGCAGTTCGAAGATAGCTTGCATTTTCGTGATGTGCTTGTCGATTTTCTCGCCATCAGTGTAACGCATATCGCACAGCTTCTTGAGGCTCGAAGTTCCTTCTGAGGCTCTCCCAGGCTTCCCTCGACATGGTGGTGTCTTGAAACAGCTTCCGTTGGTTTGTTGAAGGTCCCATCCAAGAGATATCAGTCAGTGCCTGGGATGGGAAACCCAACAAACATTTTTGCTGTAGAAGAGTGGAACAAACCACTCTTAAGCAAACTTTAGAAACTATTATTCAGCTAGTTCTGTTTCTTGGGAAAGAAAACCTCGCCTGTTCTGTTTTGTTATTCCAACAGGTTTTGGGCCTAGGAACGCTCTGGTGGTGGTTCGGGAAGCGAGGAGACCAAGATGTGGTATCCAAGATAGGATGAGGAGGCCAATACCCAATGAGGTGTCAAGATGCGATGAGGCCGAGTGCCAATATTCGTTGAGATACCGAGAGGAGTGATAACCGTGTGGGACCTACGCTGAAAGCAAGAGGCAGAGGGTGCTGACTGATTGATAGACGCTGGAGCTGTTTGGCCCGGGGTGGAAGACGCATTGAACCAGGATGAGCTTGGTAGCCACTTTAGTAGCAGAAGTAGCTTTGAACCAGGAGCTTGTAAGCAGAATTAAGCTGGAACCAGGAGCAGTTTGTCGTTCCCTAGGTTTGAACAGCACCTCTTTGGTGAACAGACGCTCGGGACGTACCTCCTCGATCTAACTGAAGTCAGAAGAAAAACAGTGCCCAAGCTGCACTACCAGCTAAACTCTCGGCTGGCGGTCTTTGTTATTGATTGACCCGTGGAAGCATGAGATAGAAACTCGTGAGGACCAGAGTTATGTAGAGCGCTCCTTGCCGACTCACCATTTTGCAGCCCAAAAAATTGGTTCCAACTCGTAAAAACACTCATCGCTAAGAGACCCAATGTCAAATGTAGACTCTACTTAGATTTCCAAGAATAGGCAACGAGTCATTGAAAATATGATCAAAAGATGATAGTTACGCTCATTCAGCGAATGGAGTGTCACAAAAGTCGAAGTCGTATACCGAGGTGAGAAATCTCGACTCGAATGTAGTGACTCATCGAATGGAGAGTCACCTCATTCGAGTCGAGATTCCTCACCTCGATATACGACTCTGACTTTTGTCACGTCACTCCAATCGCAGAATGAGCACAAGTAGAGCAGGTTGTTTGAAGGCGTCGAAGAAAGACGAAAATATCAGCAATTTGCATTTGTTGCACAAAAAGTGGTACTAGGTTACTGCCGTGTGCAGCATAGTTGTCTCATGTTCTATGGGAATCTCTATCAATATGAGACAACTATGCTGCACACAGCAGGGTACTTGTCGGAACTTTTGCTATTTTTTTAATAGTTTATTCATTTTGTTTATGAAAACAAAGGCTGAAAAAGTTTGCCAGACATGTTTTTACACATTCTGTATAGAAATTCTCCGAGATCTACTTCAGCTTGTTTTCCAGATCACTAATATAACACTTCAGGAAAAACTCCGAAAACCCTCTCCATATATGAATGGCCGAAATCTTGAAGTCTGTCATTCTTGGGCAGACTCTGTCTAATAAATCGAAGTTGACGAATCAATCAAAACTAGCCTTTTGTGTAAAGCTGTACATATAGAATATCATATATTTCATTGAATGAATCGCCCATGCAAGTCATACTGCGCGTGTAATCCGATGTCACGTGCGTTGGTATAAATTCTAGTACTACACTATGGCGCGCATTCTACTACTTATAAATAGTTGACGGTGGTGGTGACTATAGATAAGCCTGCAAGAACGAGTTCTCGTGCAGCAGTTGAATAAACGCATTGTGAAATTTACTTTAATTAGTCAAACAAATTTTTCTAAACAGTATATGTTATCTATATTTTACATTAAACGTCCTATCAACGATGTGCAACGCGAATAAATGCGGAAACTGTTGAAGCCTTCTTTAGTGTAGTTTGATATCAGCTTAACGTTTCTCATTCATTGCGGAGCACATTGTTCACCACCCTAGAGCTTCCTAACCTAGTTTTTTTTTACATTTTGTTAGTTATCTATTCGTTTTGTATCTATTTTACTCAATTCTGTTATATTTACATAGTTTAATAACCACATTTCCATTAGTACTAGCATGATTATGCCTTCCGGATTGCATTCATACAACGCACCTTGTTACAAATGGACCGAAAGCAAAAACGCAACGTTTTAAACATATCGAGACGCACCTATTACAACTACTGCTATTTTTTAAATATATTATGTACCTTCAACAGAGCATTCGTTCGCTTTTCCCGGTAATTTTGTTTCACACAAAACTATTTTTGTCTATAGGGAAAAAACAATCCTGGCAAAGCTTCTCCTTTCGCCTCGATGTATGCTAAGATATTAGAGAAATGAAAAACAATGTTTAGGCTTAAAATTTGCAATCTAATTTTTGTCATTAACGCATATTATATTGTAAATGTTCACTGCTGTTGACAAACATACACATACATAGTACACACCTACTTACACATTTGCAATATAAGAAAATTACTAAATCATTAGCATGCGCAATTACCTTAGGTACCGATGCCCTTTGATCCCCGTTTTGCGATGTTATGTTTACAGTGCAGTAGTTGAATGATTGTTTCCAATTTTTTACGATAAATTTATGTGGGTGTTATGAGAGAAAAGTCCTATTTATTTCAGCGTTCTTTCCTATATTCCATACAACAAAAAACACGGTTGGAATAAATCATCAGGTGGACCTGTCCGCGCAGAAAAACACGAATCAATCAAAGTAGGAACACGACAGAGTGACAGGCACACAACCCTTTTTGGGAAGTTTTAGCGCGAAAGTGTAAATTAGATTTTCTAACATGAGAAAAAAAGGGCACACCGTGGAACATGAGTGAAGCAAAACTTGATATATTTGTTGACGAATAAAACTGAACGAATAACTAAATGTGGTCGGTCGCGTTAGTGGATTGTAGAACGAAGAAAAGAAATTCCTGTTAGGGTCAATCCGCTTACCTCGACATATCTGTATTAAGCTGTATCACAGAAATGTTTATATAGTAGTAATGATACAAAAGATGACAAAATGTTAAGGAAAATGGGTCAAAAAGGTAGAATTCTATTTCCGATCTCGGAACATAACACATAAGCATAGATAATTGTATATTTCATATGTAGTTGTTACTCCAAGACTCACCAGAATTACAGAACTTTTTATCAGGGGTTCCCTTGTAAGACATATAATAAAAACACTAATCCATTGTAATACGAAGAGCCGGACTCAACAGCCAGATACGATTTTCACGGAGGACCTGCAAGCGCTCGTTGTTTTCGAGCGTCGCATGCTAAGGACGATCTTCGGCGGTGTGCTGGAGAACGGTATGTAGCGGCTGAGGATAAACCACGAACTCGCTGCACTCTACGGCGAACCCAGCATCCAAAGGGTGGCCAAAGCTGGAAGGATACGGTGGGCAGGGCATGCTGTTATATTGCCGGACAACAACCCAGCCAAGTTGGTGTTCGCTACTGATCCGGCACAAGAAGGTGTGGAGCACATATAGCACAACGGACGTAAAAGGTGGAGCGTAATCTGATGAGCATTGGGCCTGACCGAGGATGGAGAGCGGCAACTTCAAACCAGGTATTGTGGCACTATTGTTAATTATATCTTATTTTAAATGTTGTATTGAACAAATATTGGGAAGTGGATTCATCTAAACAGGGCGTCTATTATGGGCATTTTTTAGCTATTACTCAGTCCATTCTCTAGATTGAGTTTAAATAGCATGAGCATGAGCATGAGCATGATTGACCGCCCGCGGTTGCTCCTCTGTTATTGCAAGGACAACTGCATTTACACAAAGAACCAACAGATAATGCTTGGGATTAGCTTTCTCTTCATTGTGTAAATGCTGCAATCCCAATACTTTTCAATAAGCAATACCAGCGCCGGCCGCGTCCGAATGCAGGTCAATTGAGGATAGGGAAGGAAATGATGACGTGATTCTCGCTTAGGCCAATAACCGAGGAATTCTCTGCGTTACTACGAGAAATCACTAGGAGTTTGGACAAGGGAAATGGAGATGTGTTGAGGATTTCGACGTGATAAACGAATGTAATGTTTTGATTCGCGATTAATAATGCGCTCGCGAAGAAATACCCTTCTAAACCTTGGACGACGAACGCGATCTATTGTTGAGGCACAACTCACCCTACATAAGTTATTCATTCGCAACTAAGGAGTACACAATGCTAAACACCGACGCATCTGTAGTTTGCGTTTCCGCGCGAGAAAATGCTGAACGCGATCGATTCACAAGTATTAACAAAATAACACGGGATAAATAAATCAGAAAGATCTTACCGCATGGTTCGCCGTCTATCTTTTACCGACCCTCTCTTTTTTCCAGAAATTCATGCAACGTTTATTTGAGTCAAAACATTTATTCATTTGGGCTAAAATATTACAAATGTCGACACCGAAGATGACGAACCATTCAAATTTTTGTGTACATGCAAAAAATGAAAGAAAAATATTTATTACCAACTAAATGTGCATTTGGAACTAGCGCCGACACATGACGTGACGAACTTTTCAATATTTGTTAGATAAATACACAAAACCCAGGGCAGAATTTTATACATCCTATAGCATTAATTATTGTGATAAAATGGAACGAGCTCACCAATAAACATCCTTCGAAGTGTCCAGTGCGTATGTGCTGCAGCATATTCCACAAACTGGCCTCGAAATCACACTGAACCGCTACAACAACACACGGGTATGACGATGTGCACATTCAAATTGTCGACGACGACGCGGCCGATCCGAATGAAAAAAGAGGCACTTCCACTTTGCCTCCAAAAACACACTTAACCGCCCCGTACGAAGACGAGCACGCACGCAGGACGACGACGCGATGCAACGACGAACCAAGACAGACTGAAATGTCATCCGCTGCTGGCATCACACGACCGACTCGCACGAAAACTAGTTTTTTCCTCTAAAAGCACACACACAGGACGACGACGCGATGCAATGACGAACCAAAACAGACTGAAATGTCATCCGCTGCTGGCATCACACGACCAACTCGCACGAAAACTAGTTTTTTCCCTCTAAAAGCACACACACAGGACGACGACGCGATGCAACGACGAACCAAAACAGACTGAAATGTCATCCGCTGCTGGCATCACACGACCGACTCGCGCGAAAACTAGTTTTTTCCTCCAAAAGCACGCACACAGGACGACGACGCGATGCAACGACGAACCAAAACAGACTGAAATGTCATCCGCTGCTGGCATCACACGACCGACTCGCGCGAAAACTAGTTTTTTCCTCCAAAAGCACGCACACAGGACGACGACGCGATGCAACGACGAACCAAAACAGACTGAAATGTCATCCGCTGCTGGCATCACACGACCAACTCGCACGAAAACTAGTTTTTTCCTCCAAAAGCACGCACACAGGACGACGACGCGATGCAACGACGAACCAAAACAGACTGAAATGTCATCCGCTGCTGGCATCACACGACCGACTCGCGCGAAAACTAGTTTTTTCCTCCAAAAGCACGCACACAGGACGACGACGCGATGCAACGACGAACCAAAACAGACTGAAATGTCATCCGCTGCTGGCATCACACGACCGACTCGCGCGAAAACTAGTTTTTTCCTCCAAAAGCACGCACACAGGACGACGACGCGATGCAACGACGAACCAAAACAGACTGAAATGTCATCCGCTGCTGGCATCACACGACCAACTCGCACGAAAACTAGTTTTTTTCCTCCAAAAGCACGCACACAGGACGACGACGCGATGCAACGACGAACCAAAACAGACTAAAATGTCATCCGCTGCTGGCATCACACGACCGACTCGCGCGAAAACTAGTTTTTTCCTCCAAAAGCACGCACACAGGACGACGACGCGATGCAACGACGAACCAAAACAGACTGAAATGTCATCCGCTGCTGGCATCACACGACCGACTCGCGCGAAAACTAGTTTTTTCCTCCAAAAGCACGCACACAGGACGACGACGCGATGCAACGACGAACCAAAACAGACTGAAATGTCATCCGCTGCTGGCATCACACGACCAACTCGCACGAAAACTAGTTTTTTCCTCCAAAAGCACGCACACAGGACGACGACGCGATGCAACGACGAACCAAAACAGACTGAAATGTCATCCGCTGCTGGCATCACACGACCGACTCGCGCGAAAACTAGTTTTTTCCTCCAAAAGCACGCACACAGGACGACGACGCGATGCAACGACGAACCAAAACAGACTGAAATGTCATCCGCTGCTGGCATCACACGACCAACTCGCACGAAAACTAGTTTTTTCCTCCAAAAGCACGCACACAGGACGACGACGCGATGCAACGACGAACCAAAACAGACTGAAATGTCCCATTCTCTAGATTGAGTTTAAATAGTGGCAAAAGTAGCATGATCGAGTTCTCTTCAACGATCCTCTCTTCTTTAAATTAGTCAATATGCAAGTATGATAGCATTTTTTGGCCACAAAATGCTTGGCTGTGCTGCAATCTTGTAACACATTTTTCATAGATGATAGATTACGACTAGATCTTGCATTCTAATACAGTAGGCATTCCACATTGTTATTTTACACCAGATATACCAAAAAATGACGAATTTTTGAATAGCGCTTACGTCACTTTGCAGAATTACAGCAGTTTGGTCCTTATTGAAATTCAATCTAGAATTTTTGACTTAATTTTTTGTACGCAGTGAGATACTTCTAGCATCTAGCCGTGTACAAAAATTCAAGTCGACTGGTTTAAAATTGGCTGAGCTATCTTTTTTAGTCTAGTCTAGTGTACACATGCACACTTGGAAGAAACCTGAAAAATGAAAGCATCGACTACTTCTTAAATTGTCCTTGTCCTTATCAATGCTTGCAGTGAACCAGTGATGCATTACAAGTATTGAAGCAGGCAGATCTTCTGTGCATATCTATTCTGTATATATATATAAAAAAATGCAGTGGCATACGTGGGACCGGGCATAACTTGCGAACGGAGTGCCCGTTTTGGGTCATCTTTCGAGCAAATTAACCGATCAGCAGACGCGCCAACTTGGTCAAATTATTGGGGGGCAAAGCCTGGTTTTTCTGGTTTTTTGTATGGGAAAATCGAAAAATCAGTAAAAATCGTCAAATATTGGGGGGGCAAAACCATGCTTGCGCCCCCCCCCTAAGTTGGCGCCTATGCCGATCAGCAATAACTCTTGTACGGTCAGTGAATCAAAATTCAACCATCGCGCAACAATAATGACAATGTCGCAACCTGTATTTGTTGCGACAATCCACCCAATGCGACATAAGTTTGTCCCAACTTGAAAATAATAGGATAAACATCGTACACCACACGTTTAGAGATTTTTAAGCCTTGCATTGCGATTTTCGAACGGTAACTTCGAGTCGGTGAACACTGCAACTCTGCTGAAGATCTATCATCAAACAGTTTCGATTTTGGGTTAGTAATAATTGATTATTCACGAGTTGAAAAGTACGCAACAAATTCAGCTTCCGTTGTCTGCAACAAAAAATTTCGAGATCATGTCATTATCTGTTACCAGTAGGGATAAAGAGTAATCGTCGCGCCTTCTTTGTTGCTTGTTTTGTGCCTCTTTTATCTGACAATTCTCTTCACTGTGTACGGTTTGATTCGTATTCATAGTGGCTGTGTTTATAAGAAAAAAAAGTTACGAAAATCAGCTAAAGAATAAGAAAATTGATGAAGTACGTACCATTGATTTTTTTTATGAGCAGGAAAGAAAATCAACACGTTCGAAATGAAACCAATCTACAGTGCGGTGCTGTTATGAGCCCAACAGTTGTCACAGCTGGGCAAAACAAAGTTTAAATCGCATTAAATCAAAACCAAAGAACTGGGACATCTTGTACCAATCGCTCCGAGAAGTATGTGGTAGTTAAGCAAAAACGTTGGGAGTGACATTGCTAAGAAAGTTAACGTCACTCCGTCGGGGTTTTCTTTCCTGGAACGGGACATAGAATATTCCCCCTAAGCCCTGGCTCAAGCCTAGGTTTAAGTGCCACCCGCGCGCACAGCATGCTGCGATCTACTAGTCTTGTTTGAAATTGAGCTATAGCGAAAAAGTGCCCAAAATCCCAACCCCTGCCCAAGTTGCGCGGTACTCTATGTATAACATTTCACAAATGTAGGCATTGGAGAAAATGAAACCGTTGATGTGATATAAATATGATACAGGTATAAATATTTGTTACATTAATAAGACAGCGTAATTATTTAATGTGTTTAAAGCGTTCTTGGTGTTACTTGTTGTATTTTAACTTGTACATATTCCCCTAGTATGAACGCACATTTATAGGGCTCTGGCAGCATTTCGGGCCGCGATTAAGTACTAGATATGTAAACCTTTCCCTGGCACAGACTTCAAGTTATAGAACTCTAGTGATGAAATCCGAATCGAGATGCCCGATTAGGATAAGTTTTTCTAGACATAAACGAGCTATGGAAGCAGAAGCAACGACTGCCAAATGAAAGGCGAAATGCTATTAAAACACAAACTCCAGAATAACTGATGGACCTAGAACAAATATGAAACCTCTTCATCCTGTGATCGGAAGGTATTATCCATCTGGATAACAGGGCACATTTGTAAGGTTCTATGTGTCGTGATATGTCAACCCTCTGTAATAATTAATTTATATTTTTTAGCAACTGAAGTAAAAAATTCAAATTCAATCATTTAACCCTAGTAGGACATTGGGGTCAATATGACCCAGATAGGCACGCTCAACGTTCACAACGCCATCGTGGTGCGAAAAACCTAACATCTGAGGAGGGTTAACATTGAATAGCTTCTCAAACGGAGAAGTTTTCAACTAAATCGACGATGTACTGGTGGACGGCCGCCACTTCTCGCACGTTAAATCTTTTAAGGGTCCCAACATCGACGCAGATCACTATCTCGTAGTTTGTAAGATTCGACCTCGGTTGTAAACCGTGTTGGACTCTTAGGAACAGACAATCGATGCGTTTCAACATCCAGCGTTTTTTAGCGACGGTACGGTACCTAGCTGACTATAATCGAAAGCTGAAATAAGTAAGATCAACGAGAGTGATAACTCCTACATACACTCAATACTGCCCATCTTCGCATGTCAGTCCCATGTTGTTTTTCAAAGAGCCTGCCTTTTGTACTATAACTCCAATTATTTTCATAAAAATGTATACACTACATGCACACCCTTTTCGTGGCATATTGAGCTGTGAAATAAGGCGGGATAGGTAACAAATTTGTTTTGAACAGACTCGTAAGTTACAAAAATATGATTCGCATTAGAAATGACATGGGACTGACATGCGAAGAGGGGAAGTATAGGAGTCTATCCAAGGATCGATGGAAGATGACCACGGAACGGATGGTTTGACGAGAAGTACAAGAGGGAAAACGAACCATAAATTGTTGTGGACATAGGGAAGCAAGAGTAGCCGAAAAACGAACCGCAAAATAATATGAGGAAAATGTGATTGCTCAGGTGCAGCAGAGAATGAAACAAAATGATATGCGTAGGTTTTACAAAACTGTCAACGACACGCACAGAAAAACAGCGCCTCCTCCCGTTATGAGAATGTCTGTGATGGAAACTTCCTGATAGATAAAACAATGGTGGCTGCCAGGTTGAGAGAGTAGTTTCGAGATATTCAAATCACGACTTCAAGGTTATCATAAGAGACCTGAACGCTCAGGTAGGCCAGGAGGAGGGTTTCAGACTGACGATTGGAAAGTTCAGCGCTCACCAGCTCACCAGCGCGAAAATGGTCTAGACCTCATCGATTTCGCCGCCTCCAAGAACATGGCCATACGTAGCACCTTCTTCCAGCACAGCCTCCCGTATCGTTACATCTGGAGATCACCACAATAAACGGAATCGCAAATCGACCACGTTCTGATTGATGTACACTTCTCCGACATCGACGTCAGGACCTATTGTGGCGTTAACACCGACTCTGACCACTGATGGTCAAATTGCGCCCAAAACTCTCCGTTATTAACAATGTGCAGCACCGGTGGCCGCGCTGGTTATGATCTAGAGAGAGTGAAGGAAACGAATGTCGCAACCACATATGCGCAGAATCTCGAGGCGGCGTTGCCGGACGAGGGTGTGCTCGATGTGGCCCTTTGGAGGACTGCTGGGCACAGTCAAAGCAGTTATCAATAACGCAGCCGAGAACACTATCGGGCACGTAGAACGAAGCGACGAAACGATTGGTTCAACGAGGAGTGCAGAACGGTCTCGGAGAACGCAGCGTGCGCGGTAATGTTGCAGCATGGAACCCTACAGAATGTGGAGTGATACAGACAAAAGCGAAAGCAGCAGATCTGCTTCTTCCGGGAGAAGCGCCATCTGGAAGCGGAGTATGAGGAAATGGAACTGCTGTGCCATTCACAAGAAATACGGAAGTTCCACCAGAAGTTCAATGCATCCTGCATTGCGGCTTCGTGCCGCAAGCCGAAATATGCAGGGATTAAGGACGGGAGCCTTCTGACAGACAATCGAGATGTACTGAATGGCGGAGAGAATGTAGGCACAGGGGTGATCCAGGCTGGTAAGGACGGTATCGCAACATAATTCATCAAGATGGGCTTTCAGATGCTGAGATGAACCTGCCTACGGCAGAAAATCCCTGAATAACAAAAAAGATGGACCCGTAAAAGTTGGCCACCTGTCTGCACCGGTTAATAGTCAAGATCTGGCGAACCGAACAGCTACCGGAGGAAGACAGACATAACCTGTCCCATCCACAAGAAAGTCGGTGAGAACTTCCGAGCGATCATCATTTTGAATGCCGCCTACAAAGTGATGTCTCACATCATCTTCCGTCGTCTATCACCTAAAATAAATGAGTTTGTGGGAAGTTACCAAGCCGATTACAGCGACAGCCAGTAGACAACGGATGCGATTTTCACCGTACGGCAAATCCTCAAGAAATGCCGTGAATACCAGGTCCCTTCGGTGATTAGGCCGGTAGTCCTCTATGGGCACGAAACATGGACTGTACATGCAGAGGACCAACGCACCCTTAGAGTTTTCGAATGGAAGGTGTTGCGTACCATCTACGGCGGAGTGCAGATGGAAGACGGGACTTGAATAAGGTGAATGAACCACGAGTTGCATCAGCTGCTGAGAGAACCAACCATCGTCCACACCGCGAAAATAGGAAGGCTACGGTGGGCCGGTCACGTTAACAGGATGTTGGATAGCAACCCGCAAGAAGACGTAGGTGGAGGACGATTTGCGAATCCTTCGCATAGTGCGAAACTGGAGACGCACAACCATGGACCGAGTCGAATGGATACGGCTCCTACGTACTCAGGTCTTAGTCTGATTGGTAAGGTAAGTATGGTTTTCCGGCGAAACTAATAGGGCTGATACGCGTTGGGCTGAATGGATCAAAATCAAGTGTTCGGATCCTCGGCTTTGCAGAAGATATTGATCTAATCATCATCGATCGTAGGGCAGTAGAAGAAGCCACGGTTCTCTCAAGAGGGTCAGGGAGGGCGCAGCGAAGATTTGCTTGATGATGAACTTGACAAAGACGAAGTACATTATTGCGGATAGAGACAGAGATAGGCCTAGTGGGCAAGGTTGCAACCATTCATTTGCAAAAATTTACATTCATTTGCTATTATCTCAGTTCAGAAGCATGCTATCGAAAAACAATGTATGGATGAATTTAACCTTGTAGTTTTATCTGAAAGTTTGCCGAATAACATTGGGGTCGCAAACGTATACCAAAGTCGTGAGCGATCTGTGAAGGCAACTCTCCACGCGGTGAATATAAATTTCATTCACGCTGTGGAAAGTTGCCTTCACAGCTCGCTCACGACTTTGGAATGCGTGTGCGACCCCAATGTTATTCGGCAAACTTTCATATAAAACTACAAGGTTAAATTCATCCATACATTGTTTTTCGATAGTATGCTTCTGAACTGAGATAAAAGCAAATGAATGTAAATTTTTGCAAATGAATGGTTGCAACCTTGCTAGTGGGGTTAGTGCTGAGAATTTTGAAATGTTTTGCAGATATCCAACGTCCACTACGAAGGGGTTTTCTAAAGACGTTTGCTGCGATGACGCGGACTCCTGCAGAATATCCGCTATGTTACAAAGGACACCTGTTCGGATACGTTTCAACACAAGGCAAAAACCGGAAAGTTTTTTTTTACAATTTTTATTCCTTTTTATGTGTATAATGTACTTGTTTTTTAAATTTTATTTAAATGTTTTTTTTTATTATAAAACGACAAAATCGTAGCCATATTTTTGTTTTCTTTTTACCTTTTAATCATTAATATATAATATATACTCTCCCTCTTACACATTCCTCCTTTTCATGTTTCCCTTTTTTTAGCAATTGTGTTCTTTTGTTTTTCCTATGGTTTTCCGGCTGCGCTTCTTGTCGTTCAATGTCGACGGCGCTTTGCTTTCTTTTTTGCTGATGTTTTCTGAACTGCGCTGCGCTTTCTGATTATCGAGATTTTCTCGTTTGGTTGTTTGCTTGTTTTTCTTTTTATGATTGTTTCTGCTTGTTTGAGAGCGTGTGTGTGTCTTGTCGCTTTGCTTTGCTTTTTTTGTTGTTGTGTTCTTGATTTTAGGTGTAGTTTCGTTTCCTCTCCTGCCCCCTTTTATATTTGTCTTGATTGACTTTGGATTTTAGTTGATGGTAGGTGTGCATCTCTTTCCTAATCTCATTTGTTTCCACAATTTTCTTCTAGTTTGGCCAATTGTGCAACCGTGTCTATCACTTTCTTCCCTCCATGATTGGTTTCGCTTAGTTTTTTCTTCTTTTGTTTCTATCCTGGTTTTAAGCTACTGATTCTGCGTTTTATTCAGCTATTACACATCTCATTCACTAAATGAATGTCAATTTGTTCCTTTAATTTGCTGCGTTCTGCTTTGATTCTGTTCAGTGTAGTCACATTCAATTTACTAACGGCTTCCTCTATTTTTGATTGTGTGTGTGTTATTTTCTGCGTGTGTGTAACTGGTTCTTCCCGGTCAGATGAGAGTTTCTCTCAATCTCGCTTCCACTTTCAATTCTACCCTCTAAATCGTAAAAGTACAATTTCCTTCAATAATATATTTTAGTTTACCTACAACATAATATTTCATAATCTCTCTTGTTCTCTCTTGTTTTGTTTGTTTTTTTTTGTTCTTCTTTGAGAAGATTAGTTGTGGAGAGTGTTCTCTCGCCTCTCGCTGCCAACTCCAGTCGGTCGCGAGACTTTTTACTTTTTTGGCTATACTCTAGTGTTTTCTTTTGTATGTGTATGTAAGTGTTTTTTTCGCTATCTCTACCCACGTTTTTTTGTTGTTTCTTTGTTCCTACTACTCTCAATTCTTCTTGTTTGCATTTTGCGTATAGTTTTAGGGCTTGTTTAATGTCTTTTAATGTTTGTTCTTCTATGTTACTCTTCCCTTTTTGGTTGGTTGCCTTTTTCTTCGATTAAAGCTCTCTTTGTTTTGACTTAACTTGTTTTTTATAGTTTTGATTTTTCTTTTCTGTTTTCAGATGAATACACGGATCCAGAGAACAAGTGGTTAGAATGTGGAAGAGAAGTAAATAGGAACGAACATCGTGAAGCGCAGCTTTAGTCAGCCAGCTCAGCCAGCGATAGAAGAAGAAAAAGGTGCTTAGAGCTTGTGGGGTGAGTAGCGTTGTTTGGGAAATGTGTTGTTTTAGATTTTTTGATATGTGTGCACTCGTGGGCCTATGTGGTGGTAAAATTGATGTGTTTTCGAATGGGAAATAGAGGAAGATCAACAAGCACAGAAGGTTACCGTTCCGTTACCGTTAGAAATTGAAATGCTATACCGAAGCGCAGGGTTGTCGATTTTTAGAGCGCAGTGTTGCCAGTATGGTAGGAAGGAAGAAAGAATAGATTGATATGGGAAACTGTTCCGAATTCAAGTTGTCATTTTATCGAGTGTTTATTTTTTTAAGATTTCTTTGAGGAGGAGTAATTCCTATGTGGTAGCGATTGAAGATTTTCTCTAATGGTACCTTTCCCTACATGTTAAGTATAATATGAACAATCGCTTTCTCTGATGCGACGGTACTCCGCCGCCGCAGATTTTGTCAATTTAACGCTAAAGTCTCAAATATAACACCTGTTGATCTCTTTTGTTTTACTCTGCAGTTAATTCGGTTTATTGTTTGTGTAAAAGTTTGCAATCAAAAAATTCACAATCATATGTATGCTTCTTGAACGCCTGTGATTGATCTGTTTTGTGTTGGTTGAGTGTCTTAAATTGTAAACATTTATCTATTTTTATTTGTTTTGGTTTGTTAAACACTGGAATTGTTCTTATTTCTCTCCTTTTACTGATTAGAGTGTGTATCGCTTCATGATGCTGATGGGGTTTTGATCTGTCGTTTTTTCCTAGTTTCGCTTACGCTGAGTAGGCCTTGATATCAATATATGCGTCATTCTGCGTTAATGTGTATGTGTGAGTGCAAACAAAAACAAATCAAACCATTTACCCGAAGGGGTGAACAATTCCACACCTGGCCTTTGTCCGTAAGTGTCAAACGTCAATGATATGGATATTTCATGTGAATTTTCTGCATTTTCCGCACAAAAACAGCCAACAATAAGTTTCTATTACACTTAGGGTGCTACTAGCTCTTGGCAATGTGTATTTATCCCCGTAAAATCGTGTTCGGTACAGCGTTCTGGAGGACACCAATTCGACACCGGCTGGTAGATCAAGCTTCCCCGCCGTTGACAGCCGTCTGTCAACGAATCTCAACTAACACACGAAGAAACGGAAATACAAAGAAAAGTCCATTACGATTTGAAATATTGCACTCGGTTTGGGAATTGCTCCAATTTTATCTTAACCCAATTTCTAACCTAAAAAACTAATCAGTATCACGGAAAACAAGTCAGAAAGATTTCATCAAAATAACAATCTAATAAACGTGGAAGCTTGATCTTTTCCCGATGCCGAATTGTGTTCTACACCCTCAAACATCTTCCGCTTTCCCTTTTGTCTAACAATAAAAATCACAACTATTAACTCCATCTTCATCTCAAAAAACGCGACGCGGTCACCATTCAGTTTTCCCCTTAACCGCCCACGCCTTTTTCCCATACTATCTAACCGATTTGGTCGTTTCGCGAGAATCAACGGTCACTCAGTTTTCCGCCATTTTGTTTTAGAACTTTCAAACTCAAATCAGTGCCGCCATCTGTATGTCGGTCGGTGCAACGGTACCTATAGGTGGCATCAATTGACTCTTGTCGATTTACTCTTTGATCTCTATAGAATTGACAAAAAAGGGAAACAAAAACAATAAACTACTGCTTTTTTTGTCTTTCTTTAGGTCTCTTCTAAACACAATTATATAATTGGTACAGCCTAGCGTTGCCTAACTGTGACGCTGTTGTCAAAGGGGTTACTTACAATTTTGTCATTTTGGCTATCTTGGAGACACATTTTGTTTCGGGGTTTCTTTTCACTTTATACGCGTCTATTCGTCTATTTGATTTGTTACGTTTCGTTTTTTTTGATTCGCATTTTTGTTTTGTCTATTCTCTAGATTTTCTTTGCTAGTGTGTGTGTGCCTCGCTGCCGGTGTCTGTATGAGTGAGTGCTTTCGTATGTGAATGTTTGTGAGAAAGTGGTTTTACGACAAAAGAGCGATACATTTGCGACGAACTTTTTTCATTCTTTTCGTTGAAATTGGTGAAATTTTGTTTTGTTTATAGACTTTTTAGGTGGAAAGTAAGAAAGTTGAAAATGTGCCTTTCAAGTAGCGTAGAAAATGTGTATTTCTGTTGAAGATTGCTTGAAAGTAAAAGGTGAACAATTCCACACCTAATGTGTCGATGAAATTGGCAATCCTTCAATGGAATTTCATAAGAATAGAATAAAAAGTGAACCCGTAGACTATGAGATTTCGATTTATTGTTCTTGAATATTGGATCCGAGGAAAGAATACCGATTAAAGCGATCTGTTCCTCACCTAACTGTCAAAGGTTATATAAAGGCATAATGACGATATGAAATTCTACACTTATCCAATCTTGAGAGGATTCTCCTCAAACTCCTGAGAGGATTCTCCTTATAATCCAGAGAGCATAAACAGATTCTCCTCAGAATCCTTAAACGATTCTCCTCAGAATCCTGAGAGGATTTTCCTCATAATCTGGAGAGGATTCCCCTCAGAATCCTGATTTCTGTTCAAAATCTTAAGAGGATTCTCATCATCCTGAGGGGATTCTCCTCAGAATCCGTAGAGAATTCTCCTCAGAATCCTGGAAGGATTCCCCTCAGAATTCTTAGAAGATTCTCCCCAGAATCTAGAAAGGATTCTTCTCAGAATATGGAGAGGACTCTTTTCAAAATCCGAAGAGGATTCTTCTCTGAATCCGAAGAGGATTTTTCTCAGAATCCGAAGAGGATTCTTTTCAGAATTCGAAGAGGATTCTTCTCAGAATCCTGAGAGAATTTTCTTCAGAATCCTGAGAGGATTCACCTCATAATCCTTACAGGATTCTCTTCAGAATATTGAGTGAATTTTCCACAGAATCCTGAGAGGATTCTCCTCAGAATCTTGAGAGGATTCTCCTCAAAATCTTGAAAGGATTTTCTTCAGAGTCCTAAGATGATTCTCCTCAGAATCCTGAGAATTACTACGATTTTTGGTAGGATTGTACTCAGAATCCTGAGAGGATTCTCTTCACAATTCTGAGAGGATTCTCCTCAGAATCCTAAAATAATTATCCTCAAAATCCTTAAGGAATTCTTGTCAGAATCCGAAGAGGATTCTTTTCAGAATCCGGAAATGATTTTTCTCAGAACCCCGAAGTGTTCTCTTCATAAAATTCATTCTCCTTAGAGTCCTTAGAAAATTCTCTTCAGAGTCTCGGGAGGATACTCCTCACAGTTTAGAGAGGCTTCTTTTTGAATCGAAGATGAAACATTTTTGAGGGAACAATTTTGCACCTGTTAATTGGGAGATATGTTCTTAAGAATACGGTAATCTTCTGCCTTTTCGTATATTTTTTGAACTAGTTACCTGGGTAGATTTTGTCCAGTGGCTCCTAGAATGGCTCTGAATCAAATGATTGCTGGTAGATCTAGGGCAATTGCTGTGACTTGTCCTCTGCCGGTTCGAATTGTAGGACTCGACTCCAGCGGTTTCGAAAGAACAATTCTTTACCTGTATATCTTCAAAAGAAACTTGATTGAATCTTACTTCTTTATTCAGAACTATCGCAGTAACTTATTCAGATACCTTGACGGTTTAGAATGCTCTACACCTGAATCGAACAAAACTTCTTCATTGGGAAATCGAATACTTGCGTAATGGTAAGAGGATTTGAGCCGGTGGGGTTCAATTTCACACCTGTCTACTTGAGGTTCAACCGAACCTCACTTCTTCATCAGGGGCCGTTTCTGAGATGAGGTATTTTCCGGAGGTAAATGTTGGTCAAGTAACTTACTTTTTTCCGGTGAACAATTCTACACCTGTAAATGGTTTGAAGACTATACTTCTAAATGAGCGAAATACCTTGAAGGCCTGAGGTACATGGTTCTACACCTGCTCAAAGATGTAACAACTAGAGCGATGGCTTTGAAAATGTAAAGCTCAAGGTCAAACTACCGCCATCTGGTCAGCATTTTGCCATGTGTGCTTGGAATGGCTCCCATACAATGAAATGTTAACATTTCTACATCTAAGACCATCTCAGTGACACAACCAAGAGGTTCGCAACGCACCATTTCATTCCAGTAGCTTTGGGGACAATTCTACATATATATCTCCTTCAAGGCAACTTGATTTTGGGACGATAGAGTGACGCTTGAACATCACTTAACCCAGAACCATCTCATCCACCATACTCATTCTGAAATCTTGAAAGCTTGAGGAGGCACATGATTCTACACCTTGGGTCACAGACGTAACAACTGGAACGATTTCTTCGAACTACCGCCATCTTGTGAACATGTTGCGCGAAGTACGACAACGCTTACTGAAAGGAGCTAGTGTTGAACGTTTAACCGTAATGTAAACAATAAGAGCGCTCCTGAATGCGAGATCTTCAAAACAATCTCAGTGACCCATTCGATGGGTTTGAAGGCTTGAAGTACCTAATTCTCTACCTATTTCACTTTCAAAATTATCTCAGTGGCTCATCAAGCGACTCATGGTTTGAATTTACAAATCATCATTTTTCTGCTCAAAAGTAGCCTGATTTTGAGTGATTCCTATTGTCTATATCGTCTCGAACGACAGCTTAACACGGTCATCTTCTACCTTTTCGTTCAATTCTTGGCCGATTCTACACGATACTGGCGAAAATCTCCATTGTAACACCCAGGTAGATCTGGTCCAGTTGAATCAGAATGACTCCGAATCAAATGGTTGCTGTTAGATCTAAGACGATCTGGGACTTACCCTTTGCAAATTGCAGAACTCGACTCCAGCGGTTTCAGGGAAACAATTCTTCACCTGTTTCTCTTTGAAAGAAACTTTATTGAACTAGAAGGCCTGAGGCTACATCTGGTCAAACACGTAACAACTATAACGATTTCTTCGAAAATTTATCGCTCAGTTCAAACTAACTCCATCTAGTGAACATGTACGTGATCTAACTCTGTGTACTTGGAATAACTACCTATGAAATGATAACACTTCTATATCTAAGATCATCTCAGTGTCATATCCATGACGCTTGAACATCAGTTCCTCATCCAGAACTATCTTAGTCACTCATTCCTTGAAGGCTTGAAGCAGAACATGATTCTACACCTTATCACAGGCATATTAATAGGAACGATTCCTTCAAACTACCGCCATTCGATGAACAGTAACCCCTTCGATGGGTTTGAAGGTTTGTAGTGCATGATTCCATACCTATTTCACCTTTGAGATCATCATTTCAGTGACTCATCAAGGGACTTAGGTTTTCAATGTACAAATCATCATCTTCCTACTCAAAAGTAGCCTGATTTCGAGTGATTCCTATCTCCTTATGGGTTTTCCTCAAATGTTGATGACATGATCAATTCTACATCTGATTATTGAAAGATACCTTCTTCAGCGATAACTAAACGCGGTAATCTTCTATCTTTTCGTCCAATTGTCCGATTCTACACGATATTCGCGAAGATCTTCGTTGTAAAACCCAGTTAGATCTTGTTCAGTAAACCTAGAATGGCTCCGGATCAAATGATTGCAGTTAGATCAAGGACGACCGCTGGGACTTGCCCTTTGTCGATTCAAATTGCAGGACTCGACTCCAAAGGTTTCGAGAGAATGATTCTTCACCGATATCTCTTTGAGAGAGTCTTCATTGGACCTCACTTCCACTTTCAAGACCATCTCAGTACCTCAAGTGACCTTGAAGGCTTGAGACGGTACATGATTCTACACCTACTTCACATTCAGGATCATTTCAGTGACTACAGTAAATCATCATCATCCTGCCCTAAAGTAATCTAATTTACGGTTATTTTGCTCAAAGGGCATCACATTTCATTCCTACATCTGGGATTATGACAATGATTCTTGAAGTGGCGTCACAGGTTTGCGCTTGACGTACTCAATTCTGCACCTATCTATTGCCCTTTTGCTGAGTTTTATAGATTCCGGTGCGAAAAAATGATAAGGCTTATTTTCAGCGAAGACGCATTATAAATGTTAATAATGCAAAACTATAGCTAATGGAGCACTCAACAACGCAGCGGTAACTATTCACCCGTACGTGGTCTGTTTTTATATCTGTGGGCCCACGCAAGAAAAATTCACGCAACTTATTTTCGCGCAGGAGTCTAAACAGTTGGCATCTTCGCAATAACATCATAGTTTTTTTTTCTCAAATATTGATAACATGGTCAATTCTGCATTTGTTCATTGAAATATATCTTCTTGAGTAATAATTTATACATAGGAGACCGTGTTCTTCTATCTTACCGTCCAATGCTTGTGCGATTCCACACGATATTGACAAAGATCTCCATTACAACCACAACATCCAAGTAGATCTTATCCAGTGGACGTAGAATCGCCCAGACTGAAATTATTGGGTGCAGATCTAGATTCAGTGTTTTCTATTTATTTATTTATTTATTTATTTATTTATTCTTTATTCGCTTCATCTGACTCGTGTCTTAATGAAGGTGGTATAGAGGACACAATTCTACACCTGTCCAGTGGTATAGACAATTTTCATGGACTTTCGAAATAAGCGGTTGATTCAAACATCATTGTAAGTAGGTGAATTGTACTTCCATGGCTTATGACGTTACTTTCAAATGGAAATGATTCCACCTCTTAAAACAAGTGGGTTTTTGACGCAAATACGACAGACAGTGGGTGTCTTTCGCAGAACTCGTCACTTCTTCCACCTGCAGGTATTGAGCTGTATATTACGAAATGGATGCCTGTAGCTATCGAGTTGTTCATCCTTAAACTGAATTGCGTGATGAAACGTGCCTTATTTTGGTAGATTTGCGTTTTGAAGACACAAATCAAGTGGAGGAATATAAATTAGCGGCTTCAGGAGAATAATTCTTTATCCGTATCTCTTGGTTCTTGATCGATAACTTCATTGAACCTCACTTCTGCATCCAATCACCGAGATGGTTCGTCACTCATTCAGGGACCTTGAAAGCCAAAACGTAACAACTAGTACGATTTCTTCGAAAATAACGACTACAAGCTACCACCATCTGGTGCAAATGTTGAACAGGATCTTACCCTGCGGGATTGGAATGAATCCCATACAATGAGATGATAACACTTCTACATCTAGGACCATCTCAGTGACGAAACCAATAGATTCACAACGCACCATTGGCCTTTAGTAGCTTTGGGGACAGTTTTACACCTCTTTAAAAGTGACTTGATTTAAAATGTCTTGAACCTTACTTCTTGATCTGGAACCATCTCAGTATCACATTTAGTAACCTTGAAGGCTTAAGGTGGCACATGATTCTACACCTGGTCACTGCCATCTGGTGAACAGGTTGCACGAAGTACGATTTCATACAACAACGCTTACAGTAGGCGCCCAGTGTTGACCGTGAAATTGTAAGAAAAAGTATATGAGCACCCCTGGATATGAGAATTCGAAATCATACAGGGACTCTTCCGGTAGCTTTGGAGGTTTGAAGTTTACAATTATATATACCTATGTATTTCCCATTCAGGATCAACTCAGAGTGTGTGTTTATCTTATCGAATGACATAGGCTTTGAATGTACAATTGAACAGCTTCCTGCTTGAAAGTAACAGAATTTGAAGTGATTTCACTGTAGAGATCGAATCTCATTTTTCCCATTTGGGATTATGCCAGTGATCCTTGGAGTCGCTTCACAATTTTCCACTTGACTTGCACAGCTCTCCATGTATCTTTTCAAGATCAACCTGTAGGTATTGAGCTGTACAGCCCTCCGTATTCATCACAAAATTGAGATTACTTGCGTGTCCGTTATGAAATTTCGGAGGATTTGTCTTTCTTTCCAACAGTGTTCTCTTTAGAGAGTTCGTCCTTTCAAGATTATACTTGTCAAGAATCAAAACTTGCCACACTTCTTTGTGACCATGTCTCATTCAGTGATCTATGTGATTTGGAGGGCACAATTCTACACCTGTCCATTAAATCTTCGTTGAGTTTTGAGAGAAGCGATGCTGAAAATCGAATCTCACTCTAGTGGATTGCTCCTCCATGGCATATGCCGTGACTTTCAACCTGAATTGGAAGGATTCCACCTCTTTCCAAAGAAATTTAGTGGTTTTAGGACCGGGTTTGTTCTACCCCATGACGGATGAAAGACTTCCAACGTGCTTCACAGAACTCCTTCCACCTGTGGGAGTTAAGCTGTGCACCTAGAAATTGATGCTTGTTGTTCACCTCCTAAAAACCCAGAACTGAATTGAGTGCTTTATCAAAAGAATGAAACACCCCTCGTTTTAGAAGATTTCCGTTTTGAAGACATAAATCGAGAACGAAACGCTGGGGATGATTCCACAGCTTGTTCGGATCAATCAAATGCAAATTGGAGGACAGATGGAAGACCTTAGAGTTCCTCACGGTAATTGTAAATTCAATCAAAATTGATTTCTTACAATTCAGTTATAATTTCTTAAGATGTCGGAGGACTAGTCTTCCATAAAACTTGTTTGCTCTAAGCTTTCAGAATCTGTGTCAATTGGCGAATTAAAATTAATTTTCACCTAAACTTGACAGTTCGATAATTATTTCCTTAGGAGAACTGTCAAGTTTAAGTGTTGAACTGTCAAATTTAAGTGAAAATTAATTTTAATTCGCCAATTGACACAGACCCTTAGTTGAAGTATGAAGATTAACGTTAAGGCGCAAAACTTTCCATAGCATTGCCAGAAGAACCTTATTTGTGATCATGTCTCATTCAGTGATTTCTTCGGTTTGGTGGACACAATTCTATACCTATCCATTCAATCGCCATTCGTTGATTTTTAAGATCAGCGGTGTTTAATTGAATCTCATTCTAGTGAATTGGCTTCTTTAGCGGTGTTGAGATAATTCCATATTCTGAATCTGCATGCGAAACTGAGCCGAAATCCAAATTTTCATTAATTTTGGTGCGAAGTTTGTATGGGAGCGATTTGTCGAATCACCCCTCATCGCATTTTGTACTGGGTGGAGCTGTCAAACCGTTACCCAGCTGTCAAAAGGTGATTTCAAAAAATCTCTTTGAAATTGATTTTAGGTACCAAAATAAAGTGCTAAAAATATGAAAAAAAATCATAGTGGCTCAGAAAAAGGTGCTCTTTCGTATAAAATCAAAAAATCGATACATTTTTCTTAATTTAAAAACCCAATTGTAGCTCCTTGGCGTATGACGTACGTAGCTTTCAACCAAATGGGAACGATTCCGCCTCTTGACCGAAAATGATACGATCTCTAACGTGTTTCACAGAACTTCCACCTGTAGGCGTTGAACTGTACATCTCGAAATCTACTCTTGTAGGTATCGAGTTATTCCACTCTTATACATCCCGAGCTGGTTAAAGGGATTCACCTGTAGCATGAATCACGTCACATTTTAGAAGATGTCAAAACATGCATCATAGACATACATTTAGAATCATTAAGAAGTGGGGAACAATTCCATACCTGTCCGAAGCAATCTGATGTGATTTTGAGGACAGATGGTAGACGTCCTTTCAAGATTAAGACTTATCAAGAAGCGAAACTTAGCACACAGTTTGAAGTGAGCTCTTTGTGATTACGCTTCATTCAGTGATTTCTATGATTTGGAGGACACAATTCCACACCTGTCCGTTAAATCTTCATTGACGCTTGAGAGAGGCTAGTAGCGTATGCCATAACTGCCAACCAAATGAGAACTTTTCTGCATTTTCCAAATAAATTTTAATGATTTTTGGGATCGATTCTGTTGTACCACATGACAGAAGGCGATAGACCTTCAAGGTGTTTCAACAAACTCAAGACTTCTTCCACCTGTAAATGTTTTGCTGTACATCTCGAAATCGATGTCTGTGTAGGTATCGAGTTGTTTACCCCTAAACACCCCTGATCTGGTATGAGTAAGTTGTATGCTGAGAAGAGATTCACATTTTGAAGACACAAATCATCGAAAAGTGGGTAACAATTCCACACCTGTGCGACTCCAATCTAATGCGATTTTGAGGACAGAAAGAAACCTTAAATTTCCTCATAATTCTAACTTATTCCATGGACTCCGCTGTTCACTTCTTAACACCTGTTAGGTGTCGAATTGTTCACCCCTAACCTTAGTGCAATCAATTTTCAACATAAAAGATTTGAAAAAAGAGTAGAGTACGAATAGTAAGTGTTTTGTTTCGCAAATGACGATCCACGGTTCTAACAGAGGGCTAGGGCGCAAAGGGGGAAAAGTGTCATGTCCCGAAGTCGGGTTTTTTTCTTCTTCTTGGTTCCCTACGTAGGTATGTTTGTGTGTATGTGCGTCTTCTACCGATCGGAAATGGTGCATCATTCTAAGTTGTTGTAAAGTAGTTTTAGAAAACCTTCGTTTTTTTGCAATTTTAGCAATAAGTAGTTGTAATAGTAGTTAGTGATAGCATAAGAGTTATAGTAGTGATAGTAGAAGTAGTAGTAGTAGTAGTGATAGAAATAGTAGTAGTAGCAGCAATAGTAGTGATAGAATGAATAAAAGTAGAACTTGGATATAAGTTTGACACACTTCCCTTTACGGGATGGATTATCCGTTTGAATGTGTGGGTGTCATTTCTCCTACGAAGATTGGATAAAGATTCCTAACGATAACCGCGTGTAATAATAGCATATTCTTAGCGCGCGCGTGTGTGTGTAGTAAGCTGTAGCAGCAGTGCACGAAAGCGACCTTTTCTTTCTCTCTCTGCCTCACTCTCGCTTCCTGATAGTGATTCTCGAGGGAAAAGCGTAAAAAGAAACACAAAAATTGAATACTGAATCGATGTTGTTCGCTTGTTGCGGCGAGGGGTTCCCACCTTACCAAGATGTCTGTGATGGGGTGGGAAGCCGCGACCACGAACGAACCACGTAAACTATAATCTTAAGCATTGAGGGAAACTATTTATAGTGGAGCAAAAGGGGGGGGGGATCATAACTAAAAATAAGCATATAAGGAGTTTCTTAAACGCGCGCTTAGCTGCTAGGGTTCTAAACTTAAGAAAAATAATTAGAGTTTAGGATGTATTATTGCAATAATAGTTTCGTTTTTATTTTGTTTTTTCTCCAGTTGCCACAAATGCACATCTCGGGCGCCTTACAGGATAAGAGGTTCAAAAATAATAATAATAATAGTAATAATAGATATAGGTAATAATCAAGAAAAACTCCTTTTCTCACAGCTTTTTTCTCGATTCTATAGATTTTCTGTTTAGTTTTTCATTTTTCTTTTTTTCTTTGCTACAAGGATTGGAATTTTTTGTTTTGTGTTTCATAAACGTAGTAGTACGAACGAACATCATTATCATCATCATTGAGACAGCTGGCGCTGTCTCGCTCTCGCTTTCTCTCTTTCTTCCTGTGTGTGTGTCTCTCTCTCTCTTAATCGATTAGAGTTCAAATACATTGATATAAGTTTTTTTTGTTTGCGTTTTTGCATATTTTTTAAATTACTTTGCGTGTGTGTGTGTGTGGTTTTTGTTTAGCGTGTTGGATGTGTGTGTGTGTTTGTTTTTGTCATACAATGATAGGTTGATAGATCCACTTGTTCCATCACTGTTCGCAGAGCAATTCAGGGACGCGGATGATAGTTTTTCGCATTCTCAAGATAGTATGTGAGAGTTTGCTTTAGTATCATTGAGAGTGTAAACATGAGAAAGGTAAACGTCAAACAACGAAAGAGGTTGCTGCCGTTCCTGGTTATCAGAAAACAAAAAAAAATAGTCGGGAAGATTTACAGCGAAAAGAGAATTTCACGCACTGGGGGGAAGGGTGCGTTCACTGTCCGGTTGTCATTTTGTTTTGCATTTTTTGTTGGTTTTGTTTACGTTATGTTTTACAGTGTAACAACACTACTTATAGATTTAACACTAAATAAACAGTTCCAGTGTGTTCACTTCTTGTCTCTGGCATTTACTTAGTTTACTTTAACTAATAGAAAAAAAAAACATCTTTCCCTACTAACGACATATCTTTTGGCTAGCATCGATAACACGAGTTTTGATCGTTTCCAGTTTAGTGTGTTTCGGTTTTCTTTTGAAATCTCTTTAATTCCCTCTCTTTATTTCTTGGTTTTTATTTTTGTCTGGCTCTGTCCCTGCCTGTCCTTAGCGATCTGTTCTTCTGTTTCTTCGTACACGCGCGTTGGTTTGTGATTCATTTTTTTCTTTACATTTCTAACAACTAAGAAGAAGTTTGAAAGGGGTGCAGTTCGAATTTAGCGTGTGGGCTGTGGTCTGTTTGTGTGTTAAGGTGTATGGGTGTTTGTGTTGTCTTAACAGTTAGTAGATAGCATATATGTGGGTGTAACTTTGTGTGTGCGTGTGCAAATAAAAAAATTGAAGCAAAATTAATAGATACGTGTTTCTCCAGCTCCTTTAGAAGGGGTGTGAACAGCTACGAGTAAAGAAGAGGGTTATGTGTCAACGATTTTTGCCTGCGCCTTGTTCAAACGCCGGCGCTCTACTAGTACATAGCTAATAAGATAGTTTTCTATAGTTGATATCCATTTACTTGATTCATTTTGCAGTTGTGTGGGTGTGTGGGTATCTATGTGTGACGCTTGGTTGATTTCACTTTAGCGTGTATTGAATCTCCCAACTGTCAAACGAGAAGGGGTGTGACACAAGAGAACTCGAACTGAAAAATCCCAGCAAACCTGAACCAGAGCATCGGATTACTTGGATGCTTTGGCGGGATAATCCGCATCAGAGGCGGGATATTTCGAATTATTTTGTGTCGCACCCCTCTGCCGTTGTTTTCATTGGCTTGTGTGGGTGTTGGTGTGTTGTAAGTGTGAGTGTTCAATAAGAAAATGTTCACGTCTTTCCTTGTTTGTTTCTGTAGTTTGTTTTTATTTTGTTCCATTCACAATAGTATATAATAATAGAGATTGAAGATTAAAGATTTATCGCTAAAATATAACATCATCTGATTGTCGAGATTTCTCATATTCATTATTCGAATTTCTCTGTCTCTCCCTCTGTCAGCTGTCAGCTAGCTTGCCCTTGCGTTTTTTGGCCCAAACGTCCCTCGCCACACGATGACAGGCGGGCAACGGCGGCGGGCTCCGGGTTCGTATGATTTTCACTTGTGTCACCACGTGTTTTTTACTTCTTCTGTGTAAACTGCTGTCACCTTTGCTCTCACCTCTCACGTCATTCTGTATGTATGTGTGTGTAAATATTTTTGTTCAATTGTTCCTAGCTTTTGTATTTACCCATTTATTTCTACGTTTCTTTTTTGAATTTGGATCACCCCGCGTTCTCTGCATTACACTTGTGTTCTGATTCCTTGTTTTTAATGTAGATTAATATTCTAAATATATAGTTTTTAATATACCTTTGTTTATTATAATAATCATAAAAAACTGTTTTAATGATTTAATCACCACTTTTTATAGTTTAATTTTACTATGATTTCTTCCGGCTTTTCCAATGCTTTGTTTCGCTCTCTCTCAGATTCTTCCAATATATAATTAACCGATTGTTTTGACGTAGGACTACGTGTCTGTCTAAGTGTCCTCCGCCTACTTCGCTCTGATTTTCTTCGATAAGCTCAAAAAATGCAACGCCTACTATCTCTGTCACTAGGTTTCTTTTTTTTTTGTTGTCGGTTTCGGTCCGCGTGCGTGAGAGTACACCATTTCCATTGTTCTTCGGCCTTCCTCCTCTGATGAATTGTCTCGCTCGCTCTCTGGCATTCTCGCTCTCGCGTCTATCGCTCTCACGGTCACGCACTCGAATGATTGTTTTCAGCAGTGTATTTGTGTGTGTGTGTTTGTGGTTTTTTCGCCATCATTACAAAATATGATTGATTTTCTCTCACCACGCACCGCCGCCATTAACAACGAACGTGCTCTCTAATATACCTGTTTCATTTGACACACGAGTTTTTGTCTCACTTTCGACGAGGGGAAAGAGCGCGCCGACTGGCGGGCGGGATGGGAAAATACCGCCCGCCTACTGTGTGCGAGTGCGACATCTAGTTACGCGACTGAACACATCAAAAAACGACAAACTCAGAAGGTACACTGTAAATTTGTTTCGCAGATCGATTTTCGAATTTCAAAGCAAAATTTAATTTTGAACCAAACATGTCTGATAACTGAATGACATTCAGCAATTTCCTTGCAAATGTCAACTGATTATCAGTTGGGCTTTGCTGAGATTATCAATGAACCTCAGTGAAAATCATTTCACGCGATATTTCGAAAAAAAAAGTGATAGCAGGAGGGAGAAAACGCATCGATAGTGGGAAATTTAGAAGTTTTCCAGCAAATTTTGTCCGTGTTTTTATTTTGTTATTCTCGTTTGTTTCATAACACACACGCGCATTCTATTTGGCAAATGATCACAAAGCAAATCACATATTTCCCGGAGGCAGGAAGCGATCTTCGGCTGCTTTTCTGAAGGAGGGGGCATCAATTCCATACCTCCGTTTCCTCTCCAATTCCCAAAACCACGTTCGAGCAATAATAATAACCCTTAAAGATTTACACAACTATCGTCCTACTAATAAATGATTCGACAATCACAATCACGATGTTTGCGCCCGCCGCGAGGCCCTTCGTACCCGCCTAAAACGTCGTCGCCATTCGCACGCGCGCGTGCGCCCGGGGTGAACAATTCTATACCTGAGATTCTTTGCCCTCGGCCACGTCCACGCGGGCGGTCGGTCAGCCCTGCGGACTCCCTGGCGGCCCTGCGGCGGAAACTATTGCAACTAAGACAGACACAAAACGAATCTCACCCGGTTCTACCTCTTCTTCCCCGCCCTGCCTTGCTTACACACTAAAGCTCTATTGTAAATGTGTCTCGGTATAAATAACTACAACTTAGACTGAGAGTGTAAATAACGGTCGATAGTCGGGGGTTGTGACGGGCGGGGCTGACACCCTATGAACAAATATAACCTGTCTCTTTCCTAGCTCGAGTCTCGTCACGCGAGACTCTTCAATCCCGCCTACTCGACTCAGTAGGCTAGGCCCCGCCCACTTTACAAACCACGCCCAAACAGTAATAACAATTCTACAATTAAACAATACTGGAAATTATTCGTCGTTTCGCTTTCCTCTGCGCTTGCTTTGCATTATTTCCGAGCTGCTTCTTCTTCTCCTGTTCTCTGTTGTTTCGTAAATTTAAATATAATAAATTGTAAAAATAAAAAAAAAATATTCCATAAACTAGACTCTAACTATCTGTTAATAATACAGTAGTGTAATTGTTTTCCTTCGAGTTCCCTCGAACTCCTCTTCTTGTCATACTCCTACGACTGCTAGCGTTGCTTCGCTTTCGGTCTTGCTCTTTCACGCACACTCTCTCTTGCTTTCGCTCTCGCTCTCTCTCTCTCTTTCTTCTATGTGTTTGTAACAGATCGTCGCCATACTTGTAAACGTGCACACCGAGAGAAGAAAGAAAAAAGTCAGCCGTTATAGAACTTTCAAGTCGGCGTTTCATCCTCTTCCGGTGTGCGAGTGAGTGTGATTGCATTCAATAAACAATAGCTAGGGGAAGTATATAGACTAATTAAGGTGTGTGTACACCATCGTCATAGTATAGGGCTAAAAATAGGTAAAATCTAACACAAATAGGTAAAAATTAAAAACCAGCCACCAAGATTCATAATTCACATTTTAGTTTTATCTTTGTTCACATATACTTTTTAAAGAATATAGTTTGCCATTGTTGCTTTTCATAAAGGTATAAAAGTAGTGTAATCGTAAATTTGTTATAAATGTAGCCGTTTTAGCTAGGTTTTTAGTTTAAGAGTGTAGTACTAACTGAGAGAAAACTGGAAGTAAAATGCGAATGATTGCGCGCGCGCTCGCTCGCTCGCGTCTCGCTCCATTCTCGCGCTCTTTGATTCTCCTTGTTTTTTTTCTTCGTTTATTAAATTGATACTATTCAAAAAGATGATCAGATCTGCTCTCCGCTAGAATTAGGTTGTTTGTTTTGATTCAACACGCATTGGAAAATTCAACTACTTCTGCTTCCATTGTTTCTTTTTTTTTCACAGAGGGGGGGATGTACACTTAAATACATTTTGCTACAGCTTTTTTTCTCCTCCTTTCTTTAGTCTCTGTGTCACACCACCTACTTAAATCTTCCCATTACATTTTTCTACACCTGTTTTTTTTACTCTGAACTGATAAGTTTAGTTTTCTTCTAGTTTTTTTTTTGTTTTGTTATAGGTATAATTTGTTCCCATTTAACGCTTCTTGTTATCATCTTCTTGTTCTAAGGTAAAAAGATTACACATTTTTCAATTTACATTTGTTTTTTTTCTTTTTGTTTCAGTGTAGGATTCATCAGTATGTGTGTCTATGTGCTTTTTGGCCAAGCCCCATTTCGGTGTGTCAACGCGCATTTGTGTGTAATCGGATTTCAATCAGAGCAATGGCGCAGCAAACGTCTTTTTCTTCTTCTTTTGCGGTGTACAACAACTACTGAGAAAAGGTGTGTAGATTTTTTTTAAAAGTATAGTAGTACTAGTGGGTAGCTTTGATTCTTCATTTTCATATAGTAGTGGTGGTACGTTCTAGTATGATTGTGTTTGTGTGTGTGAGTGTAAGAGATGACGACGAACTCGACCTGTCTCCATTCCATTCCCTCTCCAAACCCTCATTTTCGTTCCGCTCTCTGTAACAACGCGCTAGTTCCTCATATCCCACTTCTTCGAAATCGATCCATCAGTCTCATCTGCTCGCATTGGGTTGCTCTTTGTTTACGGGTTTCTGTCTCTGTAGGTGTGTGTGTGAGTTGTGAGTATGTGAACTTCCTACTGATTCAGTACAGTCAGTAGTCCATTCCCACATCCTAAATCAAACCAGCGTTTCGGTTCGGTGTATGTATCTGTGTTGAGGGACTGAGAGCAAATTCCTATGGGGGGTTCTTCCTTAAATTCTAACCTCTAAACAAACGAAATAATGATGATTGATGATGAACTCTAAACACTAGATCGGTGACGGTTGGTGGTGGTGGTGGTGGTGGTGCTGGACACTACTACTATTAAACTGGTTGATGCGGGTGTGTGGGTATGTGTGCCTGGGATATATTTGGGTGCACCAGAATCTCGCGCACACACACATTTAGATGTTGGATTTGGAAAAACTGACACGCAGATGGTTCGATTCCGAGAGCTGGTAGTTGTGCATCTTGATCAGTGCGCACACGGCCTCCTCGATCGAGCTGAGCTGTATCAGGGCCATCTTGTGGTCCTTGCTGCAATGGTAGAACAATAGAAAGGGAGAAAAATGGATGACTATATAATATTTGATTGAATTCACATTAACGTGTATTTTAGAAGTATTGGACACTGTATGATATTTATTCTCTCCTTCTCTTTCACTCTTACAGAAAATATGTAAACTTGGCCTTGTCAAGAATCGTCAAAATACCATACAAAATCAATACAATGCAGTACCCTATTGGGCCGGAAAGTCTGGAGCAATTCTGAAAAAGGCTTACCAACACAGACAGACGTAACCCTTTGGGTTCATTAACAAATGTCATAACGCTAAAATTGATCGTTTTCAACACCCACCCACCCCTTCGTAACATTGTTTATATGGGGAAATTTTTATTTTGTTCGAGGGGCAACACCACGAAGGACACCCACCCACCCCCTCCAGCGTTATGACATTTGTGAACAAGCCCTTTTCATAAAAATGCATCGTCCAGTTCACACTACCTTAACCCTCCTACACCTGGTGAACAAGTTGCACGAAACACTGCGTTGTGCAAAACATCAACAGAAGGCGCTAGTATGAAACGTCAAACGCAACGATGCACGCGCCTCTGGTTGTGGAGGACGCAACTATGAAGATTTAAAGTAATGGTTAAAAACGTGGTCGATGCACATTATGGCAGTGTTACGTCTGTTTTTCTATGCTATCAACATTTGTAATCAATTATGTTTTCGAGCTTTTTCAGTGCAACTTTTATACCTACTATCATTACATTCTGATCCGTATAGATACAAGACAACATGGCTCAGAGTATCGAGCCATGATACATGGCTCGGTACACTATCGAATAACCCAAATAAACCCCTAAAGCCACCCACCCCCCCTGGGGTAACCCTCACAAGAATCACGTTATTATTTTCAGGCGGAATCTACCGGAAAAATACCGGGAAAATCCCTAAAAGAGTTCAGATGGAATACCAGAAGAAATCCCTGAAGCAATCCTAAAGTAATCCATGAAATAATCTCAAGAGGAATCTCTAGGATAATCCTGGAGGACTCCCGGAAAGAATCCCAGAAGAAACAAACGAAGGAATCCCGAACGAAAGGAATCATGAATGAATTCTAAAAGGATTTCTTGTGAAAACATCAAATAAAAGAATCTCAGAAAGTTTCCCTGAAAGAATCTCGGGAGAAAGCTCTGAAAGAATCCTGAACAAAATTCCATAAGAAAATCCGTGAAAAATCAACAAAGAAATCGCGGGAGGAATCTCTGAAGAAATACCTGAATAAATATCGGGAGGAATACTTGAAATAATGCCGGGAGGTATCCCGTGAGAAATCCTTAGAAGAATACCAGAAAAATTAAATGAAGAAATAAAGTAAGGAATCCCAGGAGAAATCCCTAAAGGAATTTTAAGAAGAATCCATAAAAAATTCTCGCCAACATTCCCCGACGAAATCCCTAAAAATCTGGAAGTGGTCCCTGGAAGAATACATAATGGTCTCCTTTTGAATATCCTAGAGGAATCTGAAAGAATCCCGGGAGAGATTTTTGAAAAAAAATCCTGGCAGAACTCCTGAAGGAATCTTGATTAGCTTGAGCTTGATTGACCGCTCGTAGATGTTACTGCAGTATTGCCAGACCAGCTAGACTCACACAAGGAACCAATGAGATATCAGCCGGGGACTAGCGGGCATCATCAGTGTGTGAGGCTTGGTGATCTTCTATTTTTAGGCGACAATGGCGCCTGCCACGTCAGGTTGCAGGTCGATGTGGGTAAGGGGAAGAAAATGATGACTGCAATCGTTTGTATCCACATCATACCGATTATACTTCTGCGTCAGCAGATGTCGGAGTGTTGGTGGGATACGGTTGGTATAGGGTTCACACATTGGTGCGTGGATGCCAGGCGTAAGGCGATAGATTTGTGTATTTATTACTGATAAAGATAATGGGGCACAAGTCGCTTGGATTGCATAACTCGTAGACATTAGTTGATAGATTGACATTGTGCTGTTAAATTTAGAAGGAAGGGAAACGTTGAAAGTTGAAATGATGGAGAGAGTATTTGAAAAGATACAAGGTAGGAGAAAAAAACGGGCCAGGGATTGAACCCAGGACCTTCTGCATACGAATCAGAAGCGGTAGACACTAGACCACCAAACCCGTCTGGAATTCCAGGAGAAAACCCTGGGATCCCAAGTATGAGACACTGGAGGAAGTTGGAATAAAACCATTGGCGTATCTAGGATTTTTTCCTAGGGGGTGCCTGGGGGGTGCCAGTGGCTTCCAGGTTGTTTTGCTTTTTTTTTGTAAAAAATAAATACCGGTCCACCCTCAATTTCTTAGTGCAATGATATACTGCGTCGCGGAACAAATTAGCCCGAAAATGTAAACGCGCTATATTTTAAAGAACAGTTTATTTTTTGAAAAATCCGAACCTTTACTGACTTAACACTCTCCTCGCCATGTGAGGTTTGAGAGCTTGATAACTTGATTACGTATAATACATGGAATTTGTATTTTCAGTTTGAACTTTACAATCATCACAACCCCTTTGCTTTGTGGATTGAATACATTGATTAAGAATACATTTTCAGAGCAATTATTAGAAGTGTAAATCTTTTAAACTATAAAATATCCACAAATTTGCGTGTAACTTGCATTCATCGTGACATCCTCTTTGTTTATTGCATGCAACTCGTATAAAATAATTTTCAAGAACAAATCCCCTGTTGTGGAAATTAAGCCACTGCGTCCAATAAGCTGAACTTTTGCGGCATTGTAAGAGTTATAAATACTTGAAATTGCAAAATCAGGATACATATTTGCATTTTTGGTATGAAAATTTCATCGGAAATTACTTTGGAAATTTCTTTGGCAATTCCACTAGGAGTTTATTTGACTTTTTTATTTCATTGGCAAAGCTTTTGAAATGTTTTCTCGGGAGTTCCTTCGCCAATTTTTTAGTATTCTTTCGAGCGATGTTTTGTTAATGTTAGCAATTCGATTGATATTTGTTTTTTTTTTCAAATTCTCCAAGTACTCTTCAGGTAATTCCTTTACGAATTCTTTTAGTGAAGCCTTTGGTAATTAATTCGACATTGACTCTGGGAAACTCCTCACATTTTTTTTTGGAAATGTCTTCGGCAAGTCATTCTACTTTTTTTCGGATTTTCGTCGATTTTTTGGACATTTATTATCTATGCTATTTGGTATTTCTTCACCAATTGGGATTTTAAACTAAGAAAAATGTATTGATTTTTTGATTTTATACGAAAGAGCACCTTTTTCTGAGCCACTATGATTTTTTTTAGATTTTTAGAACCTTACTTTGGTACCTAAAATCAATTTCAAAGAGATTTTTTGAAATCACCTTTTGACAGCTGGGCAACTGCCTGACAGCTCCGCCCAGTACAAACTGCGACGAGGGGTGATTCGACAAATTGCTCCCATTCAAACTTCAAATTGATTTTTAAATTGGTTCCCGGGCTCCAAAATTCATGAAAATTTGGATTTCAGCTCAGTTTGACATGCAGATTCAGAATATCCAATTATCTCAACATCGTTAAAGAAGCCAATTCCTTCGAAAACTCCTTCGAAAATTCTTTTATAAATTGCTTTCATAATTTAAACAAAAATTCTTTAGACAATTTCTTCTAGATTTCTTCAGTAATTATGTAAGGAATTCCTGCAGCAGATGATTTCGGAACACCTTTGACATTTCCGATGTTATTTGTATTGAACAATTATTTGGGAATTTTATCAGCAAATCCTTCAGAAATCTTGGCAACTTCTATTAATACTTTAGGAACTTCTTCGGTAATTCCTTTGAAAATTTATTCGGCAATTTTCTTAGAGATTTCCTTCGGGAATTTCTTTGAAAAAAAAATCTCTGGTTATTCTTTAAAATTTCTGTAAGTGCAATTACTTAAGGAATTATTTCTAAATTTTCTTCAGAAGTTCCTTTGATGATATCGGAAAATTCTTTGAGAATTTCTTCGATTTTTTTTTGTGAATGTTTGTGGAAATTTTTATAGAATATATTTTAACAATTTTTTGTGAGATTGGATTCGGCAAATTTCTAAACCTAACTATTTTCATCAGGAATTTCTCTAGAAGTGCTTTGAAAGCTCTAAGACCATTTGAAATTTTCCCGGCAATTTCTTTGGGAATGTGTCTGCAAATTTTCGCGAATTTCATAGGATTTTTTGGATTTCCAGGAGAGCACACCGAAGGTACTTCTGCAAGACTCCTAAGCAGAGCGTTAATGATTAATCATAAATTTAATCATGATTAATGATTTATGATTAAGATTAATCAAAATCATTAATCATAATCACAAAAAAAAATCTTATTTAATCATTAATCATTAATCTTAATCACACTGTTTTTTAAATCTAATCATTAATCAGTAATCATAATCATAAGAAAAAAAATATTAATCAATCATTAATCATTCATCACCAAAAATGAAATATATGATCCAAATTCAATTGGTTCAAATGCTGTTCTTAATAATATAATTTATGATTCTTTTTTCAAAAATCTCCCGGATTGAGTTACCTTTTACTTTTGAAATTTCAAAAACATGTTAAACAATAAATATATTTTAATCATTTCCAGTTTTTTATGATTGATTAATCATGATTAATCATGATTTTTAATCAATGAGCCATTTTTAATCATTAATCATAATCAATAATCACAGATAAAACCAATTTTAATCATTAATCATAAATCTTTAATCACCCTAAAAATCAAATTATTCATTAATCATAATCAATAATCACCAAAATTGGAATTTTAATCATCAATGATTAATCATGATTAAAATTTTTGTTAATCATGAAGTTTCTGAAGGGATGAGTGCAATCGAGTGATAGATTCTGTTGGTGCAGTTACAAGTGTTGGCTACTCATTACTATGGGTCTGAAAATTCCAACAGCATAGTTATCCAAGTTGACAAGAATCGCTTATTTTCGGGTATAGTGAAAAACCATTGCTATATGTCCATTAAAATGGTTATAAATCGTTTTTTCGCCTGATTGCTTTTCCGACAAACATCCCTTCAGAAGTTTTTCTACGTTATTGCTCTGTCACTATACCCGTGCTATAATTTGTGTGCTATAATTTCTTGTTGACACTATGAGTCAAAACAATCATGCACAATCTGAATGCTCACCAAACAACAACAAAAGGAGCTGCGATGGACAATTGGATACTTTGTGGAACGAGATACACCGAATGTTTTCCAGTCTAACACATAAACTGGAAGTAATGCTTGAATCCTATGTGACCAGCCTCGATGATCGTATCGGACGTCTTCAGCAACACATGGATGCTTTGAAGAAGGATTGCAGTAAATTTGGAAATCACTCAAAGGGGCTTTTCCCCTCTTACAAAATTAAAAGTTAAAAATAAATAAATAAATAATAAATAAATAGAAGAAGGATTGCAACGCTAGTGTGGACAATCTAACTAGGACGGTTAACGACGCTTGCTCTGCAAATTGGGACAAGTTGGAGAAACTGGATCGGGTGGAGAAAGCTCAAGACCTTGTCATCACGGGCATCCCATATCATCGAGATGAGGATCTGCATTATATTTACCGCAGTATTGCTCGCAGTATTGGCGCAGGGGAAATATCGGAGTCGATGGTGCATCTGAGACGACTCTACAAGCATCCTTTGCGGCCTGGAATATCGCCACCTATTCTCTGCCAATTTGCTTTCCGTGGATTGCGAAACGAATTCTTCAATAAGTATCTTATCACCAGATCTTTGGCACTGCATCACATTGGTTTAGGCGGACACGGTCGTGTTTAAGTGAATGAACGATTGTCTCCAATCACCAGACGAATATTGAAGGCTGTTATCATGCTGCGGAACGAAGGGTCGTTATACAAGGTCTTCACAAGGAATGGATTGGTTTCCCATAAGACAAATGAGACCATCGCAGTAAACAGTCTGGACAAATTGATGCTGCTTAAATCGTACCTATCCAAATAGATTTCTATCTCCTTCCCATTTTAGTCCGTGATTCACATCCTTTATACTCCTTTGTATCCAAACCGCTCCTGAAAGTCTTTTTTTTTATTCTATTTTGTTACCTTTCCTCGTCAACTCATTAAGCTCCTTCTGATCCTATCCCACTATATCCATGATTCCTTCCTGAAAGTATCGGGCCTGGGGTTGCTGCTGGGTTTCGGAGCTGCTGCTGTTGCTGTTGGGTGCCTGCTATTGTTTGCTGTTCTTTGCTGCTTGATATTGGTCCGTTGCTGTTGGAATACTGCTTTTTTATATCAAATGCCACTTGTCTGCACTATGGAATAGTAGTTCTTTAATAATGTTAGTTTATAATATTAGTTTGTTGTTCCTGGTAGATCATACTTTTTCATGTTGTTCATGTTGGGATTCGAATACTCGCTTGATCCAAATTTCCTTTTTTATCAATGCTGGCTGACGTGAGTGGTTTCAATGCTTCCACAAGTTCTCTTATTCCTAGAGCTGTTTTGAGGTCTGCTTTAGATTCTAATAATCTGAATATTGGCCATATAAATGTTCAGAGTTTGACGTCTCGACGATTCACAAAGTTCAATGAATTGAAACTGAACTTTTTGGAATGCAAGTTGGACATAATCTGTATGACAGAGACATGGTTGGACGCTTCTATTGAAAACAAGACCATTGCTATGGATGGCTACAACTTTTTCAGAAACGATCGCAATAGGCACGGAGGAGGGATTGGCGTATACGTCCGGAAAAACTTAGTTTGCCGGATTTTGCAAATGTCGGATAACAGTGGTGCTCGATCAACCGAATTCATGTGTTTAGATATTGGAAGTGGCAATGATAAATTTATGCTAGCAGTATATTACAATCCCCCGGAGTTGGACTGCTTGAATACATTGCTTCATCATTTTGATGAATTCACTGTTAAATATGAATGTACCTTTTTTATTGGTGATTTCAATGTTGATCTTCTAAAGAATAATAGTCGAAAGAAACGGTTAAATGATATTATTTCCAGCATGTCGTATACTTGCATCAACAATGAACCCACCTATTTTCATCAAACGGGATGCTCTTTGTTAGATCTTTGTTTAACAGATTCGCCAAGTAAAGTGCTAAAGCAGTGAATCAAAATTTAGCCATCGCGCAACAATAATGACAATGTCGCAATCTGTATTTGTTGCGACAATCCACCCAATGCGACATAAGTTTGTCCCAACTTGAAAATAATAGGATAAACATCGTACACCACGAGTTTAGATATTTTTAAGCATTGCATTGCGATTTTCGAACGGTAACTTCAAGTCGGTAAACACTGCAACTCTGTTGAAGATCTATCACCAAACAATTTCGACTTTGGGTTAGTAATAATTGATTATTCACGAGTTGAAAAGTACGCAACAAATTCAGCTTCCGTTTTGTCTGCAACAAAAAAAATCGAGATCATGTCATTATCTGTTACCAGTAGGGATAAAGAGTTTATCGTCGCGCCTTCTTTGTTGCTTGTTTTGAGCCTCTTTTGTCTGACAATTCTCTTCACTGTGCTAAAGTATGGTTAATTATCCATGCCTGGTGTATCGCACCACGACATGATATTTGTGTCGCTAAATATAGACTCACCTATGATAAATTCAGATGTTTATTATCGAGATTACACTCACTTTAATGCAACTGCTTTGCAAGAAGCTTTCAACAGGCAAAATTGGGATGATTATTTTTCACTGAATGATCCTGATCTGCTCCTAGAATTTCTAAATGATAGGTTAACATTTTTACACGATAATTACATACCATTGAGGAAAGCTAAAGTTAAGAAAAATCCGTGGTTTAATGTCGACATTGAGCGAGCGATAATCTCTAGAAATATTGCATACAAACATTGGTTAAGATTCAAGACAGCTGATAATTTAATACAGTATAAACGTACTAGAAATAAAGTCACCTTCATGATTAGAAAGGCGAAGGAAGATTATGAGAAACGTTGCATTAACACCAATTTATCTGATAAGCAACTACGGAAAAATGTTAAAAAACTAGGACTTTCAAAAGACAGAACAAGTGACAATATTTGTGACGCTTCTTCGAACGAGATCAACGATTATTTTTCTTCAAATTTCAGTTTCGACAGTCAACCTATGCAAAATTATGCAAGAAACTCGAACGGCTTCGTTTTTCATGAAATTGATGATTTCCATATTGTAAATGCAGTTTTTGACATTAAGTCTAATGCTGTGGGGCTAGACAATATTTCAATAAAATTTATTAAAATTATTTTACCGTTGGCAATCTCACTTTTCAAACATTTATTCAATAAAATCATAACCACGTCTAAATTTCCGTCGATATGGAAACAAGTTAAGGTAATTCCAATTAAGAAAAAAGAAAATTGTTCCGATGTCTCCAATCTTAGACCAATAAGTTTATTATGTTCGCTATCTAAAGTTTTAGAAAAATTGTTGAAATGTCAAATGTGCGATTTCATAAGTAGGATGAACTTTTTAAATCAATTCCAGTCTGGATTTCGGAAAAAACACAGCATAACTACTGCTCTATTAAAAGTGCATGACGACATTGCTCAATCGATCGATAAAAAAGGTATCGCCATATTATTATTGATTGATTTTGCTAAAGCATTTGATCGGGTGTCCCATCGCAAATTACTCAACAAACTATCATCTACATTCGTCTTTTCTAATACAGCTGTCGAATTAATTAAATCCTATCTTATAGGACGAACTCAGACGGTACTGCATAACGGAGAATTTTCCTCCTTTGCACAAATTGAGTCGGGTGTACCTCAAGGTTCAATTCTGGGGCCATTATTGTTTTCTCTGTTCATTAATGATTTACCATCGGTTCTAGAATATTGTTCTGTTCACCTTTTTGCCGATGATGTGCAAATTTATCTTTGTAGTGATAGGAAATATAACATTACTGAAATGGCAAGAAAAATAAACTCCGATCTTCGAAGATTAAACGATTGGTCCAAGAGAAACCTACTTATAATAAATCCCACCAAAACAAAGGCTATGCTCATAAACAGGTCGCGATCTTCGCCAAGAATTCCTGATTTATTTCTTGATGACAAGAAAATTGAGTTTGTTAGTCAAGCTTCTAACCTTGGAATGTTATTCACATCAAATCTTTCTTGGGATGCCCAGGTAAATCAACAATGTAGGAAAATTTACTACGGATTGAAACAATTAAACTTAACAACTACAAAAACTAAACTTTTCAAAGCACTTATATTACCCCATTTTATTTTCTGTGACTTTATCTACAGTAACGCATCTCTAGCAATTCTGAATAGATTGCGATTGGCGCTGAATTGTTGTGTACGCTACGTTCATAACTTGTCCTGGCGCTCAAGAGTTTCGCATCTGCACGAAACATTGCTTGGATGTTCATTCTGGCGATTCCTTGAATATAGATTATGTCTGAACTTTCATAAGCTAATTTGCTCCGAGACCCCAAACTACTTGTTCTCTAAAGTTACTCGTCTAAGATTACCACGTACCATGAACTATAGTATACCTCATCATGACTCAGCGTATTACGGGCAATCATTTTTTGTGCGAAGCATTGTCCATTGGAACACGTTACCTGTCAGCATAAAACTATGTACCTCTATCAGTGGATTCAAGCGGGATCTTCTCTCAACATTTAGCAACATGAATTAGATGACGATTAAAGGAACCTTCAGGAACTATTTAGATTTAAGAATTGCAGTAAAGTTATATTAAGTTATGAAGTATTTGAACTTGAATTTCAAACCATTTTGTGGCAACAAAAAAGACAGAGTCTTACGTCGCAAGAATTGTTATGAATAAATAAATAAATAAATAAATGAACGCTCTGCTCCTAAGAGATCCCAGCAAGTTTTTGAAGGAATCTCTGGAGAAATCTGAAATTCTTAGAAGAATCCCTAGAAGAATTCTGGGAGGTATCCTAGGAATCCTAAAAGGAATTGAGGGAAGAACCACAGCCGGAATAGCTTGACAAACCCAGCTGAAATTCCTGGATGAAGGCCAAGAGGAGTTCCTTTAGGAATCCCATGGGAAATTTATGAGAGAATCCGTGGACAAAATATCTTGGATATAAATTCCTGGAGGAATCATTGGATAATTTCTGGAAAAATCACAGTAAAAATCTCAGGAGGTATTCTTAGGATTCTGGGATGTATCACTGTAGAAACCTCATATGAAATCCTAGAAGGAATTGCTGGAGAAAACTGTACAGGAATTTCTAGAGAAACCGAATCAGGAATGCCGGGGGGGATCCAAAGAAAAAATCCTTGGAATACCAAGAGAAGTCCCGGCTAGAACCGGTAGGAATTCTGGAAGAATCTATAGAGAAGGCTCGAAAGAAGGTCCTGAAGGAATCGCAGGAGGATTTTCTGAAAGAATCTCAGGAAGAATTCCAGCCATAATGCTAGGATAAATTCGTTTAGGAATCACTAGGAAGAACTTCTGGACGTATCATAGTAAGAATTTCTGGAGGAATTGCTGAAAAAGTCACAGGAGGAGTTGTTTGAGGTATTCTTGGAGGAAGTCCAAAAAGAGTTTCTGCAAGAATTCCATGAGAATTTTCTGGAGGAATCTTTAGATACAATTTCTGGAGGAATTCCTGGATGAGTCCTTGAAGAAATCCCTGGTGGAGCAACCAAAGGAATTTCTGCAAAAAAATCCATTAATATTGCCTGGAAAGATCTCAGATAAAAAGCTAGGAGAAAGCTCTAGATAGAAGAATCCGTAGCATAATTTCTGAAGTACCACAGTTAGAGCTTCTGGAGGAAGAATAGCTGGAAGAACCGCATGAATTGCTTGAGTAGTCACAGTTGAAATATCTGGAGGAATTCCTAGAACTCCGGGAGCTATCATAGAAGTAATTTCTAGAGAAACCCTAGAATCAGCAATGCCAGGGGTATCTTCAGCAATGCCAGGGGTAGAGAAGTTCCTCTAACAAATTTCTGGAGGAATACCTACAGTTCTCCTTGAAAGAATCGGTAGAAATATACTGGACGAATCCCTGATAGAATCGCAGGAGGAATTTCTGGAGGAATCTCAGGAAGATTTCCCGAAAGTATTGCAGCAAGTAAGTATGCCAGGAGAAATCTCTAGAAGTATTTCTGAAGGAGTCCTAATGGGAATTTCTTGAACAATTCCAGCTTTAATTTATGGAAGAAGGTCAATAGAAGTTCTTAAGGAAATCCCCTGTGGAATTTCTGGAAGAATCTCTGTAGAAAGTCCTGGATATTTCCTTGAAGAAATGTATGGATTTTATAGTATGATCTCAGTGAGATCTTCCGGGAGAACTTCCGGAAGGACTTTGCTAGTAGAATTCCAGAAGGTACCACAGTGAGAATTTTTAAAGGAAAAGTGAAATTGCTAGAAGAATCGCAGCAGGAGTTGCTTGAGAAATCCTAGTCACAATTCCCGGATGAAGGCCTTTATAAGCGCCTGGAGGAATTTCATGATAAATTTCTGTAAGAATCTCTGAATGAAATCTCTGAATGAAATTTCTGAATGAAATCTCTGAATGAAATTTCTGAATGAAATCTCTGAATGAAATTTCTGAATGAAATCTCAGAAGGAATTCGTGGAAGAATCGCTGGAGGAACTTCTGAAAAGAAGATTGCTTGAATAATTCCACCAGAAATTCCTGAAGAAATCCTAATAGAATTTTTTAGAGGAATCCTTAGTAGAATTCCGAAATGAATCATAGTAAGAATTTCCAAAGTAATCCTAGCAGAATTTGCTGGATCAATCACTGCAGAAATATCTAGTAATGGCTGTCCCGGCAAACTTTGTCTTGCCAAGCTGTGATGGTTTGACAACTGTTGAGGTCATTGCTGCACCGCACTCTAGATTGGTTTCATTTAGATCATGTTGATTTTCTTCCCAATTCATCAAAAATCAGTACTTTATCAATGTTTTTACTTTCTTAGCTGATTTTCGTTGATTTCGTTGAACACAGCCACCATGAATACGAATCAAACCGTGCAAGAATCATGCTGATCGGTTCAGCCGTTCGTGACTTTTGTTGCCTCAAAGGCACTTCAAACTCATTTCTATATATATAGATAGATAGTTAGATAGATGTACAACCCCATCAGGACTGCCTGGAGTATCCTAATAGTTATTTATGTAACAAGTTGCAAAAAGATGATTTTTTCAGCACGAGTCGTACTTTTATGCAACGAGGCCTGCCGAGTTGGATAAATACGAAGAGTGCTGAAAAAATCGAGTTTTGCAACGAGTTCCATACAAAATTTTATGCAATGATTTTTTTTCCATAATGCAACCCATTTGAGTTGCATAATGTTCATAATGCATTATGAACATTATACAACTATTTTTCATTATGCAACTCATTTCAGTTGCATAATGAACCAGTTCTGAAAAATTGGCCATTATGATAACAAAATGAGTTAGATAAAATATAAATTATGATACTAAATGCATAAAGGAAGTTTATTGAAGAAATATCGGGTGGAATCCATAAAGGAAACCTAGAGAAATCACTGTACGATTAGATAGAGGTATTTCTGGAGGAATCTATGGAGAAGTCTGTTGATGGTTCTCAACAATATCCAAAACGTCGAAACGCACAACAGTTAGGTATATAAGTAATTTCAAGTGTGCTTGAGTTTTGTTCAAATGTGCCATTAATAAATATTGGAATTATTATGTGAAGTTTTAAATTTTAGGTGACTGTCAAGGAAAAATTCTAGGGGGTGCCAAATTTGTTCTAGGGGGTGCCAGGCACCCCTGGAACCCCCCCTAGCTACGCCAATGAATAAAACAAAACGGTATTTAATTCGATTTTCTCTTACTTCCAGGTGCTCCACTAACACTTCCAGTTATAACATCCCTAAATACATTTTTGGAGAAATAACTAAAAGAATAACTGAAAAAGAATGACAGAAGAAATCCCGAGAGAAATCAATAAGTTTAACCCTTATGTGGCCGGCAGGGTACCCGGGTACCCAGCACCCATTTAAAATACACGGTGTAGAAAAAAGCAAAAAGTTTGCCGGCCACATAACGGTTAACTCAGAAGGAATTCTGGAACAAAATCCTGAAAGAATTCCGGGAAAAATCCTTGATAGAATCTCGAAATGAATCTCAGGAGGAATCTCACACCTTGGAGAAATCAATGCAGAAATCACGGGAGGATCCCTGAAGGAATGCCGAGAAGTATTAATCAATGAATCCCCGGGGAAATCGCTAAAGGAATTCGGGTGAAATGTCGAAACACATCCATAAAAGAATCTAAAAAAATCCAAAAAGAAATGCTTGGAGGAATCTTTGAGGAAACCCAGGTAGGAATCCCGGATAGAATGCCTGTAGTTTTGACCGAAACTCATTAGAAATATCCAGAGAAAACCCGGAAGAAACCCCCAAAGCAATCATATGAGAAATCAGTAAAGGAACACCGGAAGAATTCTTGAAAACATAAAAGGAATTCCTAAACGCCGGAAGGAGACCCGGGAGAAATCTTTTAAGGAACGCCGGGCGAAAACCCAGGAAGAATGCTGAAGGAATCCCCGACGGAATCTCGGCAATCGTCCGTGATAGAACCCGGAAAGAATCCTAGGAGAAATTCTAAATGGAATCCCGGGAGAAGTCCCAGGAAGAATCCTGAACGAATCCCTAATGCAGTCCCGGGAATAATCCGTGAAAGAGTTCCGGGACAAATCCGTAAGGGGATCCCGGGAGGAATCAACGATGGAATCCCGAGACAAATCACTAAAAGAATGCCGGAAAATATCCCTGAAGGGATCCTGTGAGAAATCAATAAAGAAATCCCGAGTGGAATCCCTGAAGATAGCCCGGGAAAAATACCTTTAAAAAAAGTTGCGAGAGAAAACCCAAAAAGAATACTGGAGGAATCCCTCTGGAATAATCCGTGAAAGAGTACCGGAAGAAATCTTTAAGGACAAACGTCTTGAAATACCACAACAGTACATGGAAACTAAATGCGTACAAATATCAAGGAGTAAGCTTCAAGCAACAGTTTTGTTCTTGCTCACTTGTAATTAGCTTAAAATAAGAAGATCACATGCGCTTGTTTTGTTTACGAAGAGATTTGTGCGCTCAAAATCGTGAGTAGGTGCCAAAGTCGGTTATTTTGAGATTCTAACAAGTCTGTCCTTAACGGAATCTCGGAAACAATCAATATATGAATCTCGTGGTAAACCGCTAAAGTTATCCCGGGAAAATGCCGATACAAATCAGAAGAATCTCGATAAAAAAAAAGAAGAAATCCTTGGAGGAATCTCTGAAGAAACCCAGAGAATTCAGAATGGAATGCCTGGAGGAAATCTTGACGGAAACTTATCCAAATAAATCCCGAGAGAAACCCCCAAAGCAATCATATGAGAAATTAATAAAGGAACCCCGGAATGATTTATATAGGAATACATAGCTAGAAATTGAAAGACAAAGAGTAGTTCATCCAAATGGGAAAGAAAAAGTATTGTTTTGTTAGAAAATCTGAGAGTTCTGAAGAGGCAAAGTTGAGTCATTTGTATGGAGATTTCACTTTTTTGTGCTCCGCCCTGAAAGGGATATGCAAAATTGTAATTGGATTCCTTTATGTTTCACCTTAAGTGATTTTTCTTAGAGGTTCATCAGAGATTGTTCCTGTTTATTTTGGAATATTTTCAGCGGGTTTTTCTTAGATTCCCAGAAGGAAATACGATTTCGAAACTATTGGAGCAAACCTAGAAGGAATTTTCGGAAGAATTTCTCGTAGCACTTCTGGAGAAACTATTCATGAAATCGTTGGAAAAATTTCTCATGGAACTCTTATAGAAATTTTATAAGGAGCTTTAGGAGCAATTTCATAATGAACTCCTGGAGGGTTTCTATTAAGAATATCTGAGAGAATTTCAGAATGAACTTCCCGAGGAATTCCAGAAGGATCCCGAGGAATCCCGGATCCGAGAATCCGAGAAACAGTTCTTGGAGGATATCCGGAAGCAAATCCAGCAAGAGTTTTGGAAGTTCCTGAAGAAATTCTTGAAATAATCCAGGAAAGCATTTTTGAAGGAATTCCGAAAAGAACTTCTGGAGGTACCCCGGAAGTAATCACAAGCGAAACTTGGCTGATGAAAGAACGCCTAAAATGCGGAATCTGTTTATCAAAATCGCTCCATACGATTAAGTTCCACCAAAAGATCTATAACTTTTTGAAAACTGGTCTAGTCGTTTGGACACGAATGCCAACTTATTTGGTAATTTTAGATATACTGAATAAATGCTTGGTTATCCATTTTATACCTCTAGTGCTATGAAGGATAGTGATTTCGGTTCTAAATTCTCAATATAATGCTTAGACATGGTTTAAAAGTGTTCTAGAGTAAACCTTGCAAGCATCGCCCTGGGAAAGTCCCGTGTGTAATCCCTGGCGGAAACTTTGCAGAAATACGCAAAGGCATCGTTAAAGTAATTCCAGAATCTTAACAGAAATCCTAGAGGGGTTATTTGGACAACATATGGGAGGGATCGATGCCAAACTCGTCGAAAAAATCCAAGGTGGAATACCTGAAAGAATCCCGACCGGAATCTCGAGATTCAACCATGAAGAAATCTGAAGAATTTCTTTTAAAATCATGACAGTATTCCAGGAGGTCTTCTGAGAAATGTTCCTGTGGGAACCTCGAACTAAATCCTATAAAAAATAAAATTCCTTAAAGGAATGCCGACGAAACATGGCAAAAATCTCGGGAGAGATCCTTGAGAAAACCCTAAAGGAGGTTAAATTTCCAGAAGGAAACTTTGAAGTAAGAATTCCGGAAGGAATGTCAAAAAATACCTGAAGAATCCTAAGACAAATCCCTGAAAAAAAAACGAAAGAATTTCTAGAGAAATCTCTAAAAGAAGTACTGAAAGAATACTTCGAAAGATTTCCGGGAGAAACAACTAGAAATATTGGGAGGAATCCTTAGAAGAATTTCTGGATAAATCACTAGCAGGGAGAAATCTCAGAAATAACTCTGGGAACAATCTGTGAAGAATTCTCTAGGGAAATCTCCGAAGGAAACACTGTAGGTATCATTGAGGAAATCCCTTGAAAAAATCAGGATTTATTCCAGAATACTTTGAGCATGAATTGTGCTCATTCTACCAGTGGAGTGACGTGGCCCAGCTAGACTCGCATATCGTAAGAGAAATCTCGACTCGAATGAAATGACTCTTCATTTGGTTTACACGGCCAGTCGCTTCATTCGAGAATGATCACATATGTTACCATAAATTGAGGGGCTTCTTCTCTTAGGAATTCCAGCAAGTACTTTGTTCCAAGTTCTTTTTCAGTGCGTGCTCCAAACACTACTTTGGGAGATCTTCGGGAACTTTTTCAGAGATGGCCACAGGAACTCTTTCGACTTTTTTTCAGGACGTTCTTCGGAGGTTCCTTCTGGATTTTTTTGCAGAAATTTCCTTTAAAAATTTCCTTGAAAAATTTCTTCCACGTTTTTGTAGAAATTCCTAAACCAATTTAAAACGAGTTTTAGATACATTTTGACTAGACATGATTCTACATTGATAAAACTTTTGAAAAAAGCTTCTCACTGCTAAAAATATTTAAGAAAAATCGTTGGAGAATTTGGAGTATTGGTGTCTTCTGCAACGTTGCAAAAAATTGGATTACCACAGATAAGCAGACGTAAAACTAGCAAAATTTCTATCGACCACACTTTAAACGATCATTTTAAATCTTCGTGGTTGTGGCTTTCCCAACCAATTTCCCCTGCAATTCTCCTGGATTTCTTTAGAAATGCATCTTGTAATTTCCCTTAGAATGACTGCTGAATTCCTCCATGAATTTGATATGTGGTTCCTACAGACATTTTCCCAAGGATTCATCTCAGAATTCTTTTTGGGATTCATCCAGCAATTATGCAAGGATTATCTCCAGAACTTTTTGCAGGGATTCCTCCAAATATTCTTGATGAGATTCATCAGGCAATTTCTCCATGGATTTCTCCAGAAATTCATCTGAGATGTTTTCAAGCAATTTATTTTAAAAACATCTTCTAGAAAATCCTCCTCCAAAGGAATCCTCCAAAGATTCCTTTGAGATTTTCTGTTGCGATTGCTCCTGGAATGGTGTTGTGATTCATCCTGCAAATCGTGGGGGGAATCCTACAAGAAGTCGCTGGAATTCCTCAAGCAGTTTTGCTGAATATCCTTCATAAATTCCTGATGGACTCGCAAGAGCAATAACTGCAGAAATACCAGCTAGAAATGCTTCAGAAACCCCCAGCAAAAAGCGCTAAGAAATCTTGGTAGAATATCCTGAAGTAATCCCAGCAAGAATTTCTGAGGGTATTTCAAGAGAAATTTCTAGATGAGTTGTTCAACAAATCCATGATCCAGATTCATCGGAAAAATTTCTGGAGGATTTTTTGAAGTAATCTATAGAGTACACCCATCAGGTATTTCTGGAGGAATTACAAAAGATGTCTCTAGGAATTTCTCTTGGGATACCCGCTAGTGTTCCTTCAAAAATTTCTCCTGGATTTCCTCCTCCAGAGAATCCGCTTGAAGTTTTTCCAGGAATTCCTCCTCCTCCTCTTCTTGGCGTAACGTCCTCACTGGGACAAAGCCTGCTTCTCAGCTTAGTGTTCTATGAGCACTTCCACAGTTATTAACTGAGAGCTTCCTCTGCCAATGACCATTTTGCATGTGTATATCGTGTGGCAGGCACGAAGATACTCTATGCCCAAGGAAGTCAAGGAAATTTCCTTTACGAAAAGATCCTGGACCGACCGGGAATCGAACCCGTCACCCTCAGCATGGTCATGCTGAATACCCGTGCGTTTACCGCCTCGGCTATATGGGCTCCTATGATTCCTTCAAAGATGAATTACAGCTGGGATTGCTGGAGAAGTCCCATAAAAATATCTGGATGAATCCCAGCAATAATTTCTAGTGGTAGTACCAGAACAATTCTGAATTCTGAAGGAAGTCCCTTTTGGGATTCCTGGAGAAATTCTTGCTAAAATCTCTGGATGAATCACAGGAGGAATTCCTGGAGGAATCCCTTGAGGTGTCACGAGGATAATTTCTGTAGGAATCTTAAGCAGGCATTTCCGGAGAATTTCCGAGAGCACCATAACGAGAAATCCTTGGGGAAATCATTGGAGATTTTTTTTTTCGAAAAATCCCTAAAGGAATTTTCAAAGAAATCCTTGGAGAAAACCCTGAACACGACACAGGATTTCTTAATGAACTTCAAGTGACCTGGAAGATTCAGTAATCTCAGCGTTCTAGATAATCCCATCGGGCATTCCTGGAGTAATTCCTTGGGAGATCTGGCCTATCTTTCCTCCAGAGATTTCTACAAGGATTCCTTTGGGAATTTCTCAAGCTTTTCCAGCTAGGATTTCTCCAGTAATTGTCCTTGGAAGTCCTTCAAGAATTGATGGAGAATTCCCAGCAGGAATTCGCTGAATAATCCCAGCGCAGCAAGACTTCTCTGTGAGTTCCACCAAAGAGTCATGTGACAACAAGGTGAGAATTGACGAATCGAGTCACTCGCCGTGCAGAATAAGCACAAGAATTTCGGGAAATCTCTAGGAAAAAATCCGAGGGTTGCAAGCTATATCCCATAAGGTTCGTACTGTATTCGAAAGTATCAGAAAATTAATTCTGCCGATTTGAACAGTTGATCTGCACTACAACTTGTTAAATCCAGGAATAAGGGTCAAAATGGCGATAAAATCGGGTTAAGACTGAATTCGGGCTCGTCAATGGCTATCGAATTAATGAACCATTTGGGTTAACGGTCTTTGAGGTCCTATTCGGGTCTTTTACTGCGACCAGTTATTAATCTTGACCGATATCCGAGACGAGCTACATCACGTCACTCCACTAGTAGAATAAGCAAAATTACCCGTATCCTTAGTGTAGTGCTATGTCGCATTACTCAAATGCCATTAAGACAGCAAAGTATCGATTTTGGTACAGTTTTTGTTTTGTTTTCTTAGAAACTTGATCCTTTATTCACAGAAAAAAACATCCTTGAAAAATTCAGCGGGATATCATGCACATAAAACGAATGGTTGAATAAGGGGCCGCCATCTTGGTTATTCTGGTCGCCAGACTCGGCCCCATAACACATATACCCTTATTGCATGGTTTTAGAGCCTAAAACTCTATTCAACAGCCGGCATTTTGAATTTTGAGTCGCTATTTTTAATATTAGGTCGCAATCTTGAATTTTGGGCCGACATTGTGGAGTTTCTGGTGTTGATTTTCGCACAAAGTTTGTCAACTATGCCAAAGGTTACAAAAATTGGCGCAGTTCGATGTGTTGCATGATGAAGCTTGGTTCAGATTACAAGGTCGGACTCGATTATCCGGAGTCGGGTTCTGGCGCTTCTCTAAGTAATATCTCGCGAACGGAATGCTGTAAGACGCTGAAATTTTGACTGATTACTAATCAAAGTTGATTTGACAAAATGTCAAAATTTCAGCTTTATAGATCATTCCGTTCCCCAGATATATGTTTGAGAAGCATCCAAACCCGACTCCGGATAATCGAGTATATATGGACGAATTTCGCTCCAAATCGTATTCGGAGTTGGCAGTACCCTCTCAGATTACAATGAAACTTTCTGGGTGTATAGGGTACTGCATGAAATTCTCTCCTTCTCTTTCACTCTTACAGAAATTTCGTAAGCAACAAGGCCAAGAAACGTCAAAATACCATACAAAATCAAAACAATGCAGTTCCCTATAGACCTTGACTAGATAAGCCACTTTGCATACTTAGTTTCATCAAAAATTATCTATTTTTTGAAGGGGGCTTTGAATTTTAAAAATGACTTTTTTCAGTCTAGGGTTCAATTTGGATTTTTCCGATATTTTTTCTTAAAACTTGACTTATTTTTTGTTACTAATTACTAATATTTTTTGTTATAGTAGGGTATCGCGCTACTTGGGCGGTGGTTTTCTTCGTCTGTTATTTTCGTTTGTTTTCCACTGTAACTCGGTCAATTTTGAACCGATTGACATGAAATTTTGTACACGGGTAGATACTATACCTATCTCACCGCATTCCAAGAATTGTGTCAATTGGTTCAAGATTGACTGAGTTATAGTGGAAAACAGACGAATATAGAAGCCACCGCCCAAGTAGCGCGATTCCCTAGTCATTTTTATTACTAAACGCATTTGCAAAAATCGATAAAAAAAGTTAGCCCTTTTCCAAAGACAGTCTAGATAAATTTTGAAGAAACTAAGTATGAAAAGTGGGTTATCTAGTCAAGGTCTATACACCCAGAAAGTTTCATTGTAATCTGAAAGGGTGCTGCCAACTCCAAATACGATTTGGGGCAAAATTCGTCATTTCATAAGAGAATACATTTAAGTATTCATTTAAATATAAAAAATGAATTGATTGAATGAATAACACAAAATCTCCTTGAATAAATGAGACACAATCTCCTAACAAATTGTGTTTTATTGGATTCTGAGATGATTACGACCTTCACTGGTTTAGTTTTTGATAACAAAAGACACTGAAAAAAAAAATCATTTGGACATGAAAAAGTTTTTGTTAGAAAAACTTTTTTTTCCTTGAAAGTGCTAATCTTGTAGTGTATGGACGGTTAGTAGGGAACATATTTACCTATCTGGAGACAAAATTTCATCGAAATCGAAGATGGTATTTTTTTGTAAATCGACTTTGAATTTTTTTTAAACGATTTTTTTCAGTGTAGGACTCAATTTGAAATTTTTTCAATATTTTTTTCTTGAAACTTGACGTATTTAGTGACTATCACCCATACAACACTTTATTGTAGGAGTAGTCTGTAAAAAAATTTTAGCTCTTTTCAAAAGATAGTCTAGTTATTTTTGAAGAAACTAAGTATGCAAAGTGGCTTATCTAGTCAAGGTCTACACATCCAAAAAGTTTCATTGTAATCTGAGAGGTGCTGCCAACATTTATTCGAGTTGGCAGTGGCACGAAATCCGTCTATGGCTAGTTCTACCGGTGCTGGTCCGGATCACTGAAATGGCCATAACTCCGAAACGTCTTAACAGATCCGGACCATTTTAAATAGCAAACAAAATTTCAGTTCGATTCGTGCTGAGTTTAAAAAATCGACCAATGGGAAGTGCCTTGAAAGTAAGTGACCTTTATTGCACACAGACATACATACAGACATACACACACATACAGACATCTCAATTCGTCGAACTTAGTTGATTGGTTTATGTGATGTGACCCTCGGAGCCTTCTATCGAAAATTTGTTTTTTGAGTGAACATATACATAGCCTTTCAAGTACACTTTGGTGTACAAGAAAAGCAAAACAAGTACAAAAATGCTCTGCACCAACAATACTTACGGGAAAAATTTGAAAGCTTTGACTTCGAAGCCATTTTTGGTGAAGGCTTCTTTAATCTCCTCCTCGGTGACGGTAGCTCTGAAAGTAGTAAGAAGAAGGTAAATCATTAATTATCAGTCAGCGCTAGATTAATACGAGAGTAAATATTGATTCCCCACTCCAGGCAGCAATTTACTGAAGATGGACTCCACCGAGTGAGAACCCTCCTCGAAACAAATCCCGAAACACCGCACTTAATTGAAAGAAACTTTTGTTCTGCTGTCTCTAATACTTTTGAGAGCAGTTTCGCCATCGTCGTCGTCCTCGTCAAAAAAACCGACGACGCGGCATCACCTGGCTTCGTCTAGCTCTAGCGTGTCTAGTCAGCCAGTCGAAAGGACGACGACCACCACAAAAGATGAAAAATCTCATTTATTCTTGCCTTGGTATAGTAGTCAATTCACACGGTCTTCTCTTCCACCACGACCACCGCCTCCTAATGGCGCCCATGAAACGCGCCGGGGAAAAACTTTCGCCACACCACAAGTCCACTTAGTGGGGTCGGTGGTGGCTAAACCGAGAGCCCGTGCAGTAGTGGTGGTGGTCCCTCCAAGCGACGACCACCTGTACTCTTCCTTTAATTACATTATCATAACAATTTCACTTAATGAAAAGCCCCCGTGTCGTCCGTCGTCGTCGCTTCTAGCATCACAGGCAAGCTTCACGCTTTTTCACTTCCACTGCTAATGGGTGTTTTGTATAGAGAGACCGGAAAGCAAGAGCCGACGCACGGACACGGGTGTGTGCGCGTGACAATTCGACACCTGTCCGTGGGGTAGTTCGGTCCGAGAGCTACGATGGGATGATACGCCGTAAAAATCGATTAAAAATGTGCGGGTTTCGCGAAAAGAATTCAATGGCGTCATCATCATCATTAAAAGCGAAGCGATTCACATTTGATGAGCGGGAAATTAATGCAAATGTGCGTTAAATGGGTTTCCATTTTTCAAATGGGCTTTAAATGTGTCCAACATTGCCTGTGTGCGTTTGAGTAAAAGTGACAATTTCACCATTGTTCTACTGGACCAAAAGAAAAACTCGATAACACGTGATCCGTTAACGGTTGATCGGTTTGCGGATCATGTGACAATTCCATACCTTTTATCAGCCCAAAAGCCGTTAATTCAACTTGAACAATCCAATTTTGATTGTGACAATTCGACATCATCTGAGCGAGCGAAAACACGGGGAGCCAAAGTTCCTGTCGAGAATCCTGAGAGAACTCTGTAGATAATCCTGACAGGATTCCACCGAGAATCCTGGAAAGATTTTCCTGAAACCTGAGAGGGTTCTTCCGAGAATCCTAAGAAATTTCTGCGAAGAATTCTGAAAGAATCCTGAGAGAATTTGTCGAGAACTCTAAGAGGGTTCTTCCGAGAATCCTGGGATGATTCTGTTGCAAATCCTGGGAGAATTCTGTCGAAAACCCTAGAGGATTCTGTCGGGAACCCGGAAAGGTTTCTGACCAGAATCCCAAGAGGACCCGCAAATCTTGAGAGGATTATACGAAAAATCCTAAGAGGATTCTCTCAAGATTACTGCGAGGATTCCACCGAGAATCCTGGGAGAATTCTACCAAGAATCCTGAGAACAGGCCACCAAGATTCCTGAGAGGATTCTGCCGTGAATTCTGAGAAGAATCTAACGAGAATCTTGAGATTATTCTGCCGACAATCCTTAGAGAATTATACCGAGAATCCTTTGCGGCTTCTGTCAAGAATTCTGAGAGGATTCCTTCATAAATCTTATGAGGATTCTGTATGGATTTAGTCGAGAATCCTGAGAGAATTCTGTATGACCGGATTCTACCGAGAATCCCGAGAGAATTCTCCCGAAAATTCTGAGAGAATTCTGTCGAGAATCTGTATGAAATCCTGAGAAGATTTCACCGAGAATCCGGAGAAAATTCTACCGAGATTCCGGAGAGGATTCTACTGAGAATCCGGAGAGGATTCCACCGAGAATCCGGAGAGGATTCTACCAAGAATCCGGAGAGGATTCTACCGAGAATCCAGAGAGGATTCTACCGAGAATCCGGAGAGGATTCTACCGAGAATCCGGAGAGGATTCTACCGAGAATCCGGAGAGGATTCTACCGAGAATCCGGAGAGGATTCTACCGAGAATCCGGAGAGGATTCTACCGAGAATCCGGAGAGGATTCTACCGAGAATCCGGAGAGGATTCTACCGAGAATCCGGAGAGGATTCTACCGAGAATCCGGAGAGGATTCTACCGAGAATCCGGAGAGGATTCTACCGAGAATCCGGAGAGGATTCTACCGAGAATCCGGAGAGGATTCTACCGAGAATCCGGAGAGGATTCTACCGAGAATCCGGAGAGGATTCTACCGAGAATCCGGAGAGGATTCTACCGAGAATCCGGAGAGGATTCTACCGAGAATCCGGAGAGGATTCTACCGAGAATCCGGAGAGGATTCTACCGAGAATCCGGAGAGGATTCTACCGAGAATCCAGAGAGGATTCTACCGAGAATACGGAGAGGATTCCGGAGAGGATTCTACCGAGAATCCGGAGAGGATTCTACCGAGAATCTGGAGAGGATTCTACCGAGAATCCGGAGAGGATTCTACCGAGAATCCGGAGAGGATTCTACCGAGAATCCGGAGAGGATTCTACCGAGAATCCGGAGAGGATTCTACCGAGAATCCGGAGAGGATTCTACCGAGAATCCGGAGAGGATTCTACCGAGAATCCGGAGAGGATTCTGCCGAGAATCCGGAGAGGATTCTGCCGAGAATCCGGAGATGATTCTGCCGAGAATTCGGAGAGGATTCTGCCGAGAATCCGGAGAGAATTCTGCCGAGAATCCGGAGAGGATTCTGCCGAGAATACAGAGAGGATTCTGCGGAGAATACAGAGAGGATTCTGACGAGAATCCTGAGAGGATTCTACCGAGAATCCTGAGAGGATTCTACTGAGAATCCTGAAAGGATTCTACTGAGAATCCTGAGAGGATTCTGCCGAGAATCCTGAGAGGATTATGTCGAGAATCCGGAGAGGATAATGTCGAGAATCCGGAGAGGATTATGTCGAGAATCCGGAGAGGATTATGTCGAGAATCCGGAGAGGATTATGTCGAGAATCCAAAGAGGATTCTGCCGAGAATACAGAGAGGATTCTGCCGAAAATCCGGAAAGGATTCTGCCGAGAATCCGGAGAGGATTCTGCCGAGAAACCGAAGAGGGTTCTGCCGAGAATCCGGAGAGGATTCTGCCGAGAATCCGGAGAGGATTCTGCCGAGAATCCGGAGAGGATTCTGCCGAGAATCCGGAGAGGATTCTGCCGAGAATCCGGAGAGGATTCTGCCGAGAATCCGGAGAGGATTCTGCCGAGAATCCGGAGAGGATTCTGCCGAGAATCCGGAGAGGATTCTGCCGAGAATCCGGAGAGGATTCTGCCGAGAATCCGGAGAGGATTCTGCCGAGAATCCGGAGAGGATTCTGCCGAGAATCCGGAGAGGATTCTGCCGAGAATCCGAAGAGGATTCTGCCGAGAATCCGGAGAGGATTCTGCCGAGAATCCGGAGAGGATTCTGCCGAGAATCCGGAGAGGATTCTGCCGAGATCCAGGGAGGATTCTGCCGAGAATCCGGAAACGATTCTGCCGAGAATCCGGAGAGGGTTCTGCCGAGAATCCTGGGAGGATTCTGTCGAGAATCCTGGGACGATTCTACCGAGAATCCGGAGAGGATTCTACCGAGAATCCGGAGAGGATTCTCCCGAGAATCCGGAGAGGATTCTCCCGAGAATCCGGAGAGGATTCTCCCGAGAATCCGGAGAGGATTCTCCCGAGAATCCGGAGAGGATTCTCCCGAGAATCCGGAGAGGATTCTCCCGAGAATCCGGAGAGGATTCTCCCGAGAATCCGGAGAGGATTCTCCCGAGAATCCGGAGAGGATTCTCCCGAGAATCCGGAGAGGATTCTCCCGAGAATCCGGAGAGGATTCTCCCGAGAATCCGGAGAGGATTCTCCCGAGAATCCGGAGAGGATTCTCCCGAGAATCCGGAGAGGATTCTCCCGAGAATCCGGAGAGGATTCTCCCGAGAATCCGGAGAGGATTCTCCCGAGAATCCGGAGAGGATTCTCCCGAGAATCCGGAGAGGATTCTCCCGAGAATCCGGAGAGGATTCTCCCGAGAATCCGGAGAGGATTCTCCCGAGAATCCGGAGAGGATTCTCCCGAGAATCCGAAGAGGATTCTCCCGAGAATCCGGAGAGGATTCTCCCGAGAATCCGGAGAGGATTCTCCCGAGAATCCGGAGAGGATTCTCCCGAGAATCCGGAGAGGATTCTCCCGAGAATCCGGAGAGGATTCTCCCGAGAATCCGGAGAGGATTCTCCCGAGAATCCGGAGAGGATTCTCCCGAGAATCCGGAGAGGATTCTCCCGAGAATCCGGAGAGGATTCTCCCGAGAATCCGGAGAGGATTCTCCCGAGAATCCGGAGAGGATTCTCCCGAGAATCCGGAGAGGATTCTCCCGAGAATCCGGAGAGGATTCTCCCGAGAATCCGGAGAGGATTTTCCCGAGAATCCGGAGAGGATTCTCCCGAGAATCCGGAGAGGATTCTCCCGAGAATCCGGAGAGGATTCTCCCGAGAATCCGGAGAGGATTCTCCCGAAAATCCGGAGAGGATTCTCCCGAGAATCCGGAGAGGATTCTCCCGAGAATCCGGAGAGGATTCTCCCGAGAATCCGGAGAGGATTCTCCCGAGAATCCGGAGAGGATTCTCCCGAGAATCCGGAGAGGATTCTCCCGAGAATCCGGAGAGGATTCTCCCGAGAATCCGGAGAGGATTCTCCCGAGAATCCGGAGAGGATTCTCCCGCCCCTGTCTAATCCTACAAAAATTAATCTAAGAATCCGGAGAGGATTCTGCCAAGATTCCGGAGAGGATTCTACCGAGAATCCAGAGAGGATTCTACCGAGAATCCAGAGAGGATTCTCCCGAGAATCCAGAGAGGATTCTCCCGAGAATCGTGAGAGGATTCTCCCGAGAATCGTGAGAGGATTCTGCCGAGAATCCGGAGAGGATTCTGCCGAGAATCCGGAGAGGATTCTGCCGAGAATCCGGAGAGGATTCTGCCGAGAATCCGGAGAGGATTCTGCCGAGAATCCGGAGAGGATTCTGCCGAGAATCCGGAGAGGATTCTGCCGAGAATCCGGAGAGGATTCTGCCGAGAATCCGGAGAGGATTCTGCCGAGAATCCGGAGAGGATTCTCCCGCGAATCCGGAGAGGATTCTCCCAAGAATCCGAAGAGGATTCTCCCGAGAATCCTGAGAGGATTCCTTGGAGAATCCTGAGAGGATTCCTCCGAGAATCCTGAGAGGATTATGTCGAGAATCCTGAGAGGATTCCTTCGAGAATCCTGAGAGGATTCCTTCGAGAATCCTGAGAGGATTCCTTCGAGAATCCTGAGAGGATTCCTTCGAAAATCCTGAGAGGATTCCTTCGAGAATCCTGAGAGGATTCCTTCGAGAATCCTGAGAGGATTCCTTCGAGAATCCTGAGAGGATTCCTTCGAGAATCCTGAGAGGATTCCTTCGAGAATCCTGAGAGGATTCCTTCGAGAATCCTGAGAGGATTCCTTCGAGAATCCTGAGAGGATTCCTTCGAGAATCCTGAGAGGATTCCTTCGAGAATCCTGAGAGGATTCCTTCGAGAATCCTGAGAGGATTCCTTCGAGAATCCTGAGAGGATTCCTTCTAGAATCCTGAGAGGATTCCTCCGAGAATCCTGAGAGGATTCCTCCGAGAATCCTGAGAGGATTCCTCCGAGAATCCTGAGAGGATTTCTCCGAGAATCCTGAGAGGATTCCTCCTAGAATCCTGAGAAGATTCCTCCGAGAATCCTGAGAGGATTCCTCCTAGAATCCTGAGAAGATTCCTCCGAGAATCCTGAGAGGATTCCTCCGAGAATCCTGAGAGGATTCCTCCGAGAATCCTGAGAGGATTCCTTCGAGAATCCTGAGAGGATTCCTTCGAGAATCCTGAGAGGATTCCTTCGAGAATCCTGAGAGGATTCCTTCGAGAATCCTGAGAGGATTCCTTCGAGAATCCTGAGAGGATTCCTTCGAGAATCCTGAGAGGATTCCTTCGAGAATCCTGAGAGGATTCCTTCGAGAATCCTGAGAGGATTCCTTCGAGAATCCTGAGAGGATTCCTTCGAGAATCCTGAGAGGATTCCTTCGAGAATCCTGAGAGGATTCCTTCGAGAATCCTGAGAGGATTCCTTCGAGAATCCTGAGAGGATTCCTTCGAGAATCCTGAGAGGATTCCTTCGAGAATCCTGAGAGGATTCCTTCGAGAATCCTGAGAGGATTCCTTCGAGAATCCTGAGAGGATTCCTTCGAGAATCCTGAGAGGATTCCTTCGAGAATCCTGAGAGGATTCCTTCGAGAATCCTGAGAGGATTCCTTCGAGAATCCTGAGAGGATTCCTTCTAGAATCCTGAGAGGATTCCTCCGAGAATCCTGAGAGGATTCCTCCGAGAATCCTGAGAGGATTCCTCCGAGAATCCTGAGAGGATTTCTCCGAGAATCCTGAGAGGATTTCTCCGAGAATCCTGAGAGGATTCCTCCTAGAATCCTGAGAAGATTCCTCCGAGAATCCTGAGAGGATTCCTCCTAGAATCCTGAGAAGATTCCTCCGAGAATCCTGAGAGGATTCCTTCGAGAATCCTGAGAGGATTCCTTCGAGAATCCTGAGAGGATTCCTTCGAGAATCCTGAGAGGATTCCTTCGAGAATCCTGAGAGGATTCCTTCGAGAATCCTGAGAGGATTCCTTCGAGAATCCTGAGAGGATTCCTTCGAGAATCCTGAGAGGATTCCTTCTAGAATCCTGAGAGGATTCCTCCGAGAATCCTGAGAGGATTCCTCCGAGAATCCTGAGAGGATTCCTCCGAGAATCCTGAGAGGATTTCTCCGAGAATCCTGAGAGGATTCCTCCTAGAATCCTGAGAAGATTCCTCCGAGAATCCTGAGAGGATTCCTCCTAGAATCCTGAGAAGATTCCTCCGAGAATCCTGAGAGGATTCCTCCGAGAATCCTGAGAGGATTCCTCCGAGAATCCTGAGAGGATTCCTCCGAGAATCCTGAGAGGATTCCTCCGAGAATCCTGAGAGGATTCCTCCGAGAATCCTGAGAGGATTCCTCCGAGAATCCTGAGAGGATTCCTCCGAGAATCCTGAGAGGATTCCTCCGAGAATCCTGAGAGGATTCCTCCGAGAATCCTGAGAGGATTCCTCCGAGAATCCTGAGAGGATTCCTCCGAGAATCCTGAGAGGATTCCTCCGAGAATCCTGAGAGGATTCCTCCGAGAATCCTGAGAGGATTCCTCCGAGAATCCTGAGAGGATTCCTCCGAGAATCCTGAGAGGATTCCTCCGAGAATCCTGAGAGGATTCCTCCGAGAATCCTGAGAGGATTCCTCCGAGAATCCTGAGAGGATTCCTCCGAGAATCCTGAGAGGATTCCTTCGAGAATCCTGAGAGGATTCCTCCGAGAATCCTGAGAGGATTCCTCCGAGAATCCTGAGAGGATTCCTCCGAGAATCCTGAGAGGATTCCTTCGAGAATCCTGAGAGGATTCCTTCGAGAATCCTGAGAGGATTCCTTCGAGAATCCTGAGAGGATTCCTTCGAGAATCCTGAGAGGATTCCTTCGAGAATCCTGAGAGGTTTCCTTCGAGAATCCTGAGAGGATTCCTTCGAGAATCCTGAGAGGATTCCTTCGAGAATCCTGAGAGGATTCCTTCGAGAATCCTGAGAGGATTCCTTCGAGAATCCTGAGAGGATTCCTTCGAGAATCCTGAGAGGATTCCTTCGAGAATCCTGAGAGGATTCCTTCGAGAATCCTGAGAGGATTCCTTCGAGAATCCTGAGAGGTTTCCTTCGAGAATCCTGAGAGGATTCCTTCGAGAATCCTGAGAGGATTCCTCCGAGAATCCTGAGAGGATTCCTCCGAGAATCCTGAGAGGATTCCTCCGAGAATCCTGAGAGGATTCCTTCGAGAATCCTGAGAGGATTCCTTCGAGAATCCTGAGAGGATTCCTTCGAGAATCCTGAGAGTATTCCTTCGAGAATCCTGAGAGGATTCCTTCGAGAATCCTGAGAGGATTCCTTCGAGAGTCCTGAGAGGATTCCTTCGAGAATCCTGAGAGGATTCCTTCGAAAATCCTGAGAGGATTCCTTCGAGAATCCTGGGAGGACTCCTCCGAGAATCCTGGGAGGATTCCTCCGAGAATCCTGGGAGGATTCCTCCGAGAATCCTGGGAGGATTCCTCCGAGATTCCTGGGAGGATTCTCCCGAGAATCCGGAGAGGTATTTGTATTGTATTTGTATTTTACTTGTATTGTACTTGTATTGTATTTGTATTGTATTTGTATTGTATTTGTATTGTATTTGTATTGTACTTGTATTGTATTTGTATTGTATTTGTATTGTACTTGTATTGTATTTGTATTGTATTTGTATTGTACTTGTATTGTATTTGTATTGTACTTGTATTGTATTTGTATTGTACTTGTATTGTATTTGTATTGTACTTGTATTGTATTTGTATTGTATTTGTATTGTATTTGTATTGTATTTATATTGTACTTGTAGTTATTTGTATTGTATTTGTATTGTATTTGTATTGTATTTGTATTGTATTTGTATTGTATTTGTATTGTATTTGTATTGTATTTGTATTGTATTTGTATTGTATTTGTATTGTATTTGTATTGTATTTGTATTGTATTTGTATTGTATTTGTATTGTATTTGTATTGTATTTGTATTGTATTTGTATTGTATTTGTATTGTATTTGTATTGTATTTGTATTGTATTTGTATTGTATTTGTATTGTATTTGTATTGTATTTGTATTGTATTTGTATTGTATTTGTATTGTATTTGTATTGTATTTGTATTGTATTTGTATTGTATTTGTATTGTATTTGTATTGTATTTGTATTGTATTTGTATTGTATTTGTATTGTATTTGTATTGTATTTGTATTGTATTTGTATTGTATTTGTATTGTATTTGTATTGTATTTGTATTGTATTTGTATTGTATTTGTATTGTATTTGTATTGTATTTGTATTGTATTTGTATTGTATTTGTATTGTATTTGTATTGTATTTGTATTGTATTTGTATTGTATTTGTATTGTATTTGTATTGTATTTGTATTGTATTTGTATTGTATTTGTATTGTATTTGTATTGTATTTGTATTGTATTTGTATTGTATTTGTATTGTATTTGTATTGTATTTGTATTGTATTTGTATTGTATTTGTATTGTATTTGTATTGTATTTGTATTGTATTTGTATTGTATTTGTATTGTATTTGTATTGTATTTGTATTGTATTTGTATTGTATTTGTATTGTATTTGTATTGTATTTGTATTGTATTTGTATTGTATTTGTATTGTATTTGTATTGTATTTGTATTGTATTTGTATTGTATTTGTATTGTATTTGTATTGTATTTGTATTGTATTTGTATTGTATTTGTATTGTATTTGTATTGTATTTGTATTGTATTTGTATTGTATTTGTATTGTATTTGTATTGTATTTGTATTGTATTTGTATTGTATTTGTATTGTATTTGTATTGTATTTGTATTGTATTTGTATTGTATTTGTATTGTATTTGTATTGTATTTGTATTGTATTTGTATTGTATTTGTATTGTATTTGTATTGTATTTGTATTGTATTTGTATTGTATTTGTATTGTATTTGTATTGTATTTGTATTGTATTTGTATTGTATTTGTATTGTATTTGTATTGTATTTGTATTGTATTTGTATTGTATTTGTATTGTATTTGTATTGTATTTGTATTGTATTTGTATTGTATTTGTATTGTATTTGTATTGTATTTGTATTGTATTTGTATTGTATTTGTATTGTATTTGTATTGTATTTGTATTGTATTTGTATTGTATTTGTATTGTATTTGTATTGTATTTGTATTGTATTTGTATTGTATTTGTATTGTATTTGTATTGTATTTGTATTGTATTTGTATTGTATTTGTATTGTATTTGTATTGTATTTGTATTGTATTTGTATTGTATTTGTATTGTATTTGTATTGTATTTGTATTGTATTTGTATTGTATTTGTATTGTATTTGTATTGTATTTGTATTGTATTTGTATTGTATTTGTATTGTATTTGTATTGTATTTGTATTGTATTTGTATTGTATTTGTATTGTATTTGTATTGTATTTGTATTGTATTTGTATTGTATTTGTATTGTATTTGTATTGTATTTGTATTGTATTTGTATTGTATTTGTATTGTATTTGTATTGTATTTGTATTGTATTTGTATTGTATTTGTATTGTATTTGTATTGTATTTGTATTGTATTTGTATTGTATTTGTATTGTATTTGTATTGTATTTGTATTGTATTTGTATTGTATTTGTATTGTATTTGTATTGTATTTGTATTGTATTTGTATTGTATTTGTATTGTATTTGTATTGTATTTGTATTGTATTTGTATTGTATTTGTATTGTATTTGTATTGTATTTGTATTGTATTTGTATTGTATTTGTATTGTATTTGTATTGTATTTGTATTGTATTTGTATTGTATTTGTATTGTATTTGTATTGTATTTGTATTGTATTTGTATTGTATTTGTATTGTATTTGTATTGTATTTGTATTGTATTTGTATTGTATTTGTATTGTATTTGTATTGTATTTGTATTGTATTTGTATTGTATTTGTATTGTATTTGTATTGTATTTGTATTGTATTTGTATTGTATTTGTATTGTATTTGTATTGTATTTGTATTGTATTTGTATTGTATTTGTATTGTATTTGTATTGTATTTGTATTGTATTTGTATTGTATTTGTATTGTATTTGTATTGTATTTGTATTGTATTTGTATTGTACCGCAAAAATTTCGCAATTTGAGGCGAGATTTGAGACGAATACGACACAGTAATCATCATTAAACGAAGCGATCCATTTAATGACCAGGAAATTAATGCTAATTCCGGTTTTGATGCATCTTTGGATTATTTTTTCAAATGTGTTCCACATTCCCGACCGTTCGTTTGAAATGATAATTTCATTATTACTCAACCTGTGTGCCTCGGTTCGACTCGACTGGCTGGCTGTGTATATCTTTTGTTTGGCATCAAAACCCGCCAGGAGTTTCTCTCATTTGAATTTGCATCCCGTGGCTTGACTATATAAATATATTTCCCAGTCCTTCCCCATCCCCATTGCATTCCATTTCCTCGCTTTTCCGTACAGAAAAAAAACGAACTGCATCCATCAGCTCCGAGTCAGACATAGCAGCGCCATTACCGGCGGACCATGGGCTCCATCTCGCGGCGGAATGTGCAATGAATAGTTTTCACGCGCGGCGATGTGAATAGAGCGCGGAGCATCAGGCATTCGTTTACGCGCGCCGCTGTGTGCTGACAGACAAGCTGGCTGACAAGTGCGATGTATTTTTCACAGTTAATTAGAAGGGTTTGGTGGAGGGACGAACGGAATGGGACGAGACGAAACAGGATCGGGAAAAACATTTTTCCGGGAGGGAAAAATATTTTCTTCAATTAATTTGAATTGGACAATTGGTGTCGGTTCAATTTAATCTGGGGATGGCTTGAAATGGCTGTTTGCGTGGTAAACTTGGATGTGGAATGGCTGGTTTAAGTTCGGTGAATGATTCTACACCTGCTGCGAGGCGACTGAAGTTCGATTCGATTTCTATTCGATTTCGATTCGATTTCGATTCGATTTCGATTCGATTTCGATTCGATTTCGATTCGATTTCGATTCGATTTCGATTCGATTTCGATTCGATTTCGATTCGATTTCGATTCGATTCGCTTTCGATTCGATTTCGATTTCGATTTGATTTCGATTCTACTCGTTTTCTACTTATCAATCTCCAGGCCAGTTCAGCATCTCGGAATCTACCTAGATTAATGAGTTTTGAAGTTCTTAAATAGATGTCGAATTGTTCACCCGAACGCATGATATTTCATGGAATTGCATTCTATCATACGTTTGTGCTCTTGAATTAAGATTTTACGGCCGCATTGTCCAGTATAAACGTAACCATGAGGATTCATAACTGTATGAATAGATGTCGAATTGTTACCCACAAATTTAAATACTACATTTAAATCGATCGGGATTAAACCGTCCCAATTTATCTCTTTTGGTTTCCAGACTCCACTCCCATCGACACTGTTAAAAGCTCCAATAAAACGCCACAGATTACAGCTTCACTTGAACCCACTGACCAGAGGCACTAAATCCACTTATTTAATTACAATTATCTTTTATTAGTGTCAACATACGAGAACGGAGGAGGACCCGGACACGGTCCCGGAGTCTGCTGGATGGCCGCCCGACCCGATCCCGACCAAACTATTAATTTTTACAACCCGGTTCTAACCCCTCGGCTTAGTCCACTATATTCAAGCATACACCAAGTGGAGCACGAAGGACAAACAAAAGGATTAAAAACCTGCGACTTTTCACATTGCTCCGTTCCAGGAGGTCGGGTCGTACGACATAAGCCCGACGGTGTCCTTTTCAAGCCCGGCTGTGACCGCAGCGACACTAGAGAAGCAAGTACCGGTGGTCAATTGGTTCCATGAAGAGCGGGAGCCGGGAGGACTGCTGTGCTGATGGTAGATAATTAAAAGTTTCCCTCTTTTTGCAGAGCGGATCCCCAACTGGCGTTGGGGATGGCGCGTGTACCCTTTTTTCCCAGTTACGTTCTCTACAGAATTGGGAGGTTTTAGTGGAAGGTAGGGAAGACAGGCGGATGAGGATTGTATGCCAACTTGCTTAACCGAGGGTGGAACCGAGAGCCGGACCCCTTAAATTAAAAGTAAACATTCGAACGGTGTGGAATCCTGCTGTCTGTGACTGAAAAGGTAATAGCAAGAGCGGTACTTACGGAATGTTGCTTAAATGCAGTGTGGCAGACGGTGGATAGATGTTCTGGTAGTTTTTGCTGCCCGGCTTCTTGAACCGATGAAGCGGGTTCTGTGCGTAGTCCCGGGTCAGACCGGCGTCCGGTTGGCCCTCCTTGGGCAGCTGCACCGCCTGATGCTTGCTGGCCATTACGCGGATCGTCTTGTTCCAGATGCGGAGCTTGTCCAAATGGGTCATAGCTGTTTTGGAGGGGGAAAACAAGAAAATTAGTTAAATAACATTGTCTTTCATGAATCTTCAAAGTTTTCATGATATGATTGTTAATGGGAACCAATTCCACACCTACAAAATAAAATAAAAAACAATTATATGCACAATACTTCATGTCGATAGGCAATAAATCCCAGTATCGTTTTGTCGTGGTATTTGGCAATCACTGTACGAATAGTGACCAATTCTACACCTAAAAACTCAAAATCAATTGGCAACAAATTTCTGTGAATAATCCAAGGAATAATCGTCTGCCAACTTGCAACTAATTAAAAAATTTCTACAAGCTTATTTCAGTTGAACATGGTAACCAATTCCACACCTACAGACGTTTTAAACGAAGATGAACATTTCTACACCTGCAGGTACCACAAATAACTGGCGACACATTTTATTGGGAAGAATCCCAGGGGGTATCCGGAAAGGATTCCCCGTAAGAATCCAGAGAGGATTCCCAGGAGGAATCGAGAGATAAGGATTTCCAAGAGGGGTCCGGAAAAAATTCCCAGAGGAATCTGGAGAAAATTCTGCGAGAAATCCGAAAAGGATTCCCCGACTATCCGGAGAGAATTTCCAGAGAAATCCGGAGAGGATTCCCAGAGAAATCCGGAGAGGATTCCCAGGAGGAATCCGGAGAGGATTCGCAGAGGAATGGTTGACAACGGGCACCAATTCCACACCTTTAAAATTAAACAAAAAACAGCCAGATGAACTTCTCAATGTCGATTGGCAAAAAATCCAGTATCATTTTGTCGTGGTATTTGGCAGTCACTATACGAATAGTGACCAATTCTACACCTCAAAATCAAAACCAATTTGTCAACAATATTCTGTGAATAATCGTCTGTCAACTTGAAGATAATTCAAATTTATTTCCACAAGCTACATTTCAGTGAAACACGGTAACCAATTCTACACCTACAACTATATAAATTGTCGGTTCCGACGAACCACAGTTGCAATCTATTGCAACCCACTTTGAAAGTTTGGCAGACTTTTATGAACGAAAATAGTTGAACAACTTCACACCTATAGATGAATTCTGAGAGGATACCCATAGGCATCTGGAGAGAATACCCGAAGAAATCCGAAGAGGATTTCCAGCAGAATCCCAACACCATTCCCAGAGGATTCCCAGGAGGAATCCAGAGAGGATTCCCAGGAGGAATCCCGAGAGGATTCCCAGGAGGAATCCGGAGAGGATTCCCAGGAGGAATCCGGAGAGGATTCCCAGGAGGAATCCGGAGAGGATTCCCAGGAGGAATCCGGAGAGAATTCCCAGGAGGAATCCGGAGAGGATTCCCAGGAGGAATCCGGACAGGATTCCCAGGAGGAATCCGGACAGGATTCCCAGGAGGAATCCGGACAGGATTCCCAGGAGGAATCCGGAGAGGATTCCCAGGAGGAATCCAGACAAGATTCCCAGAGGAATCCGAAGAGGATTCCCAGGAGGAATCCGGAGAGGATTCCCAGGAGGAATCCGGAGAGGATTCCCAGGAGGAATCCGGAGAGGATTCCCAGGAGGAATCCGGAGAGGATTCCCAGGAGGAATCCGGAGAGGATTCCCAGGAGGAATCCGGAGAGGATTCCCAGGAGGAATCCGGAGAGGATTCCCAGGAGGAATCCGGAGAGGATTCCCAGGAGGAATCCGGAGAGGATTCCCAGAGGAATCCGGGCAGGATTCCCAGAGGAATCCGGGCAGGATTCCCAGAGGAATCCATGCAGGATTCCTAGAGGAATTCGGGCTGGATTCCCAGAGGAATCCGGGGAGGATTCCCAGAGGAATCCAAGGAGGATTCCCAGAGGAATCCAAGGAGGATTCCCAGAGGAATCCAAGGAGGATTCCCAGAGGAATCCAAAGAGGATTCCCAGAGGAACCCAAGGAGGATTCCCAGAGGAATCCAAGGAGGATTCCCAGGAGGAATCCGGAGAGGATTCCCAGGAGGAATATGGAGAGTATTCCCAGGAGGAATCCAGAGATGATTCCCAGGAGGAATCCGGAGAGAGTTCCCAGAGGAATTCGGACAAGATTCCCAGGAGGAATCCGGAGAGGATTCCCAGGAGGAATCCAGAGAGGATTCCCAGGAGGAATCCGAAGAGAGTTCCCAGAGGAATTCGGAGAAGATTCCCAGGAGGAATCCGGAGAGGATTCCCAGGAGGCATCCGGAGAGAATTCCCAGGAGCCATCCGGAGAGGATTCCCAGGAGGAATCCAGAGAGGATTCCCAGGAGCCATCCGGAGAGGATTCCCAGAGGAATCCGGGCAGGATTCCCAGAGGAATCCATGCAGGATTCCTAGAGGAATTCGGACTGGATTCCCAGAGGAATCCGGGCAGGATTCCCAGAGGAATCCGGGCAGGATTCCCAGAGGAATCCGGGGAGGATTCCCAGAGGAATCCAAGGAGGATTCCCAGAGGAATCCAAGGAGGATTCCCAGAGGAATCCAAGGAGGATTTCCGGAGACAATTTCCAGGAGGAATCCGGAGAAGATTTCCAGAGAAATCCAGAGAGAATTCCCAGAGGAATCCAGTGAGGAATCTGGGGAGGATTCTCAGAGGAATCCGGGGAGGATACTCAGAGGAATCCGGGAGGATTCCCTGAGGAATCCGTGAAGATTCTTAGAGGAATCCGAGAGGATTCTCAGAGGAATACGGAAGGATTTCCAGGAGAGATCCGGAGAAGATTCCCAGAGGAATCCGGAGAGGAATCCGGAAAGAATTTCCAGAGGAATCCGGAGAGGATTCGCAGAGGAATCCGGGGAGGATTCCCAGAGGAATCCAAGAACGATTCCCAGAGGAATCCAAGGAGGATTTCCAAAGGAATCCGGAGACAATTCCCAGGAGGAATCCGGAGAGAATTTCCACGAGGAATCCGGAGAGGATTCCCAGGAGGAATCCGGAGAGGATTCCCAGGTGGAATCCGGAGATGTTTCCCAGGTGGAATCCGGAGAGGATTCCCAGGAGGAATCCGGAGAGGATTCCCAGGAGGAATCCGGAAAGAGTTCCCAGAGGAATTCGGAGTAGATTCCCAGGAGGAACCCGAAGAGGATTCCCAGGAGCCATCCAGAGAGGATTCCCAGGAGAAATCCAGAGAGGATTCCCAGGAGCCATCCGGAGAGGATTCCCAGGAGGAATTCGGGCTGGATTCCCAGAGGAATCCGGACAGGATACCCAGAGGAATCCAAGGAGGATTCCCAGAGGAATCCGGGGAGGATTCCCAGAGGAATCCGGGCAGGATTCCCAAAGGAATCCGGGGAGGATTCCCAGAGGAATCCAAGAAGGATTCCCAGAGGAATCCAAGAAGGATTCCCAGAGGAATCCAGGAAGAATTTCCAGAGGAATCCAAGGAGGATTTCCAAAGGAATCCGGAGAGAATTCCCAGGAGGAATCCGAAGAGAATTCCCACGAGGAATCCGGAGAGAATTCCCAGGAGGAATCCGGAGAGGATTCCCAGGTGGAATCCGGAGATGTTTCCCAGGTGGAATCCGGAGAGGATTCCCAGGAGGAATCCGGAGAGGATTCCCAGGAGGAATCCGGAGAGAGTTCCCAGAGGAATTCGGAGTAGATTCCCAGGAGGAACCCGAAGAGGATTCCCAGGAGGCATCCGGAGAGGATTCCCAGAGAAATCTGGAGAGGAATCTGGAGAGGATTCCCAGAGGATTCCCAGGAGGAATCTGGATACGATTCCCAGGGGAATCTGGAGAAGATTTCCAAGAGGAATCTAATAAAATTTCCCAAGAGGAATCTAAAGAAGATTGGAATTCGGAAAGGATTCCCAGTGGAATCCGGATTGGATTCCCAGATGAATCCGGAGAAGATATTCGGAGGTGGTTTTCAGATGAATTCGAGGAGGATTCCCAGAGCAATCCGGAGAGGATTCCCAGAGCAATCCGGAGAGGATTCCCAGAGGAATCCGGAGAGGATTTCAAGAGGAATTCGGGGAGGATTCCCAGAGGAATCCGGAAAGGATTCCAGACGAATCGAAAGAGAATTCCCAGAGAAATCCGGAGAGGATCCCAGAGGAATCCGGAAAAGATTCCCAGACGAATCGGGAGAGAATTCCCAGAGAAATCCGGAGAGGATTCCCAGAGGAATCCGGAGAGGATTCCCACAGAAATTCATAAAATTCCCAAAGGATTCCAAGAGGATTCCCAGGGAAACTCAGTAAGGATTCCCAGCGAAATTCTGTGGGGATTTCCTGAAAAATTCTGTAAGGATTCTTCTGGGACTTTGTGAGGATTCCTAGTGGAATTCTGTCAGGATCCTAACAATGACATTTGGTGAACTACTCATTACGCACATGCTTATTTAACCCTATGGGCCGATGAAACCGAGCATAACAAACGTGTTCAGGGCCAGCGCGGTCACACAGCGAAACAATTTGGCCCCAAAGGGAAAACTCGAATGCATTTCGACAGGTGTTTTAGTCAGGCATGCATGTACGGTAACCAACTCTACACCTATTTAACAACATGGTCGTTGATCAAATCTCTGTTAACGTGTAGGTAATGGAAATTTCAGGGGGATGACAAAGGGCCAAAATAAGCATCCCAGCATTCGATTTAACATGGCGTCCAATGTTTTTGTTTTTATTTTACAATTCATGACGTTTCTACGTATAATATTGTATAAAGTGACAAACAAAAAGAAAAATATCAAAATCAACAATTTCGCTTAAAATGTGTTATTTCCGCAATAAGCACTAGCAACACACAAGCTACATATCCGAAAATCAGGAGCAAGTTAGGGTAAACCGACAAGAAAGTGGAAACCAAAACACGAGATACCAAAAACAATGCTGGTAAGACCGGCAATGTACCGAGTTTGACAGCGATGTCACCCTTCTTGGAAATGGGCCTTTTCATTTGACGTCTAAAATCAGCTGATTTTGGGAGCCTATGACAGTTCTCCTATGAAAATGACAGTTCAGCGTTTGCGCATTTCTGGAGCAACATTTGAAAAGGGCATACAAGCATTGGTAAACAATGCTTTAACACGTCGCTCCTGAGCCCCCCTCAGCTTATTCACAAAAACTAAGACCGTTATCAGCAAGAATGGGAACACTCACTTGCACAGAGTTACACTCACTTGCTGTTTTCTCGGCTCAGAAGCGTGCAATAAAGAAACGATGTATGAACGACTTTTGCCTTGTGGTTTTGTCTAAAAGTTTGCCGAATAGAGTAAGGGTCGCACACGCATACCGAAGTCGTGAGGGAGTTGCGAAGACAACTCTCCACGAGGTGAATGTAAATTACATTCACCTTGTGGAGAGTCGCTTTCACAGTTCTGTCACGACTTTGGCATGCGTGTGCGACCCTTACTCTTTTCGGCAAACTTTTAGACAAAACCACAAGGCAAAAGTCGTTCATACATCGTTTCTTGATTGCACGCTTCTGAGCTGAGAAAATATCAAGTGAGTGTAACTCTTTGAAAGTGAGTGTTACCATCCCTGGTTATCAGATAGAGCAAACATCGATCTTTCGGATAACGGTGTTCATTTGCGTGGGCGGGCTGCTGTTATGCCCTACGGAGCGTTTTAGAAAAAAGACACAAAACCTCTTGGGCCCTTTTCAAATGTTGTTCCAGATTTGTTCGGCAGTTGTAAACAGTGGCATGCACGGACTTGTCAACTGAAAAGGCCTATTCAGACTTTATTTCGATAAAACATGGTAAACAATTCCACAACTGCAGTTAAATCCAAAATACAGTAACCAACTCTACACCTATTTAAGAACATGGTCTATTTATCCGCTATGATACCAAAATTATCTCGACATTAGCTCTAAAAATTTCTGGTTGCTGAATACCCTCATGATTCTTCTCTTTTCAGGATTATCTCAGAGTATGCTCGGGATTGTCAGCAGAATTATCCTCCGCTTCTTCTTCAAATTATCAAAAGGATTCTCCTTAGAATACTTCCAGGATTCTTCCTAGAATTTCTTGGTTTTTTCGCTATTATCTCGCAGAATTTTTCTCAGAATCATCGCAGGATTCATCTAAAAACCCTCTTAGAATTCCCGTCAAAGTCCTCTCGGCATGATTGACAGATTCTTCGTCGGAACTTCTCACAAATATTATTAGAATCACCGCAGTCAAATTGTTCTGGAAATACTTGTCAGAACTTTCTTGGGATTCTTTTCAATTTTTTTTTTTGGGAATCTCACGGGATTCTCTTCTGAATTATCTCTTTTTCTCAAAATGCTTCCAAGTATTTTTCTCAATTTTTCGGAACCTTCTAAAAGTTATTACCCGGGATTTTGTTTTCGAAATGTTTCTCAATATTCTCCTGGAATTCTTCCGAAATTCCTTTTTGCATTCTCCTGAAATCCTTCTCAAAAACATCCCTTGGTTTTTCTCAGAACACTTCTATTTTTCCCAAATGCTGTTTAACGTTCATTTCTTCAGCATTAATACTCAAACAGGTGTGGAATTGCTCACAAAAGCAAACAAACGAAAGCCCAGCTTTCCCAATAAACTCTTCATTGTTTTCTTTTCGGGTACCAAAAGCGTCGAACGGTATCAATTCCGACTACTGCTTTTTAATAGGTGTGGAATTGACAACACAGTAAACTCGATTCATCAAGATCTCTGCTAGATCTTCGTTTGGCCCCTGGCGAGATGTGAATGGCTTGAATCGATGAAATCGAAAAGACTACTTTTGATTTTTGGGCTTGATCAGGTATGGAGTTGTCAGCATCTAACATTTAACACTTTGCACTTGAACAACTCAGAAAGGTGTGGAATTGTCAACGAAATCGGTGAACAGATAAAAAGTCTTAGCAATAACCATTTGTATAGTTTATCCTTTTGTCAAATCTGAACCATCGAGTACCATCAGTAGTGGAAGGCTCACGCCATTGACTCCAGTCCAAACTCACAAACATCCACTCAAAGGCCGCAATTCAACTTCTGTTCTCAGTGCCCAGAGGAACCAAAAAAAAACCTTAATATTCATGAAATATTCCTCAGCGCATTCAACCCGCACTCTTTGAGTAGTTATCCTCAGAAAAATCCAAGCATACCTACTACCGTTCTTCTTTTTTTTCGCCGACTGCACCTCAATTCACCGGAATAAGCCGTTGTAAGATTTTCGGCAGAAAAATAGGAACACCGCAGCTTATCAAATGGGGCGCCCATTGTGTGGGAAAGTTCCCATTCGCGGGCACAAAGCGTGCATCGCGCGCAGCACGGAAATGCAAACCCGCACCCATTTCGTCTCGGGTCCTGGTCTACATGTAACCATTTATTCCGGTTGAAAGAAAACTGAATTTTTGGTGCTCTCTACCGCTCCACATCGCCTTACTCCGCGTCCATACAACGCACACGAATCACGAATGGATGGAGATGAAATTGAGCCTCCTTTTTTTGGTGGCGGCGGTGGCGGTATGTGTGTAGTACGTACAACTAGGAGGTTGGGAGAAACCACTAGATTTTTTTTTCTTCGCTGAAAAAGTAAAACAAACACAGCGAAAAAAGCTCCGCTCTCCTGCCTTTTGGGGCTTGTTATTTCATTTTGTGTACACACAATAAATCCTGTCATAAATAAGTAATCAGCTCTAGGTTGTGAATGGAGTCAGAGCCACAGAGCACGGAGGGAAATGTGAGTTCAGAAATCTGGGAGGGGTGAACAATGCTGCATCTATTTTGTATGCATTTTGAAACCGGCTTAGCGAGACACGTTCGGACTAATTTGAAGAGTTTTGACTCATTACGATTCGCGATAATTGGATAGATCAATGAAAGTCGAATGGATGATGGAGAACAATTCAGCATCTTTCTTCAATACGTTCAGTAACACTTTAGTACCTTTTCGAAAGGCATCAGGGATAATCTAGATAAACACAACTTCAATCATTAAATTGATCTTACAAAAAAACAGGCAAAATGTGGAGTGACCAATTCTAAATCTTTCCTTAACTAGTTTTGTTACATTTAAAATTTTTAAATTAGTCCTATCAAAATACGGGCGAAGATAGGAGTTTTGCATCAATCTACGACGCAATTTATAAGGTATAGTTCTTATACATAACACGTCTGGGCTAATCTGGGCAAAATATCTTTCGTGAATTGATCTATTTAAAAATCATTCAAAAGGTGGGATGAACGAACAATTCTACACCTATTCGATATATTGGAACAAACTAGCCTGTAACTAAAAATTAGTACCAAAATATGAAGAAATACCCAAGAATATCAAGTTCTAGTCGTGGATAAAGTCCATGCGACGCATTGAGGACGATTTCTGAAATCTGGAAGAGTTGAACAATCTATTTTTCATACATTCTCAAGCTTTATGAATTTTCTGGAGCTTCTAAGCAAGACACGTTCTGACTTATTTGAAAAGTTACGACTAATTGCGATTCACACAAACTGGATGGACCAATGAAAATAGGATGGATGATGAAGTGAGCAATTCAACATCTATTTTCAACACGTTTGGTAGCACTTTAGTACCACATTCTGGATAAACATATCAGCTATTAGTAAGCTGATCTTATCGAAAACCAGACAAAATGTGGAGTGAACAATTCTGCATCTCTTCTCAACTAATTTTGTCATTTAAGAAATAAGTACGGAAAAAAATATTGCTATTGATCTGAAACGCCAAGTAGAGATCCTCTAAAAAATACTTTTATGAGTCGAAAGAACCACTTCTTGAGAGGATTTCTGTTTCTTCTTTCTTTCTTTCCACACCTACCTTACCTATATTTTTTCAATGAACAATGCCACACCTATTTGGATTTGAATCAATTTGTCTGTTTATGTTGATTCCCAGAAAAAATCTGGAAGAATTCATAGAAAGAATCCTGAGAGAATTCCCGGAAGAAATCATGAGATTATTGCCAGAGGAATTCATAGAAATTCTTGAAGAGGAATTCATAGAAATCCAAGAAGAAACCTAAGAAGATTCCCAGAAGGAATCCTGAGATGGTTGTCAGAGCAATTCTGCGAGGATTTCTAGAAGAATCGATCCTCAAAGGTATCCTGGAAGATTTCCAAGAAGAATCCTGAGATTATTTCCAGAAAGAATCTTAAGATTATTTCTTTGGGATTTCTGAGAGGATTCTCAAAAGATTGTTAAGAGGATTTTAGCAGAATCCTGAGAGTATTCTAGACGACTTCTGAAAGGGTTTCCAGAAGAATCCAGGAAGGATTTCCAGAAGGAATTCTGAGAGACTTCCCGGAAGATATGCTGAGATTCTCCTAAGAATGTCTCAGGATTCTCCTAAGAATCCTCTCAGGGTTCTTCTAAGAATCTGCTCAGGATTTTCTTAAGAATCTACTCAGAATCCTTTCAGGATTCTCTTCACATTCCTTTCAGGTTTTTCCTCAGAATCCTCTCAGGATTTTCCGCAGAATTCTCTCAGGATTCTCCTAAGAGTTTTCTCATGATGCTCCTCAGAATCCTATCAGGATTCTGCTCAGAATCCACTTAGAATTCTGCTCGGAATCCACTCAGGATTCTACACAGAATTCTCAGGATACTCTTTAGAATCCTCTTAGGATTCTCCTCAGAATAGAGATATCCATGTAAAGATCCTCTAAAAATTACTTTTTCAGAGGATTTTTTTCTTCCTTTCCATCCACACCTACCGTATCTATATTTTTTCAGTGAACAATGCCACACCTATTTGGGTTTGAATTAATTTATCATTTTATGACGATTCCCAGTAGACCTTGGAAGGATTCTTAAAAAGAATCCTGAGAGATGTCCCGTAAGAAATCCTGAGATTATTGTCAGAGGAATTCTGAAAGGATTCCCACAAGAATCGTGGGAGAATTCTTAGAGAAATCCTGGGAGAATTCCAAGAGGAATCCTGAGAGAATTTTCAGAAGGAGTCCTGAGATGATTGCCAGAGGAGTCCTGCGAGGCTTCTCAGAAGAATACATAGGAATCCAGGAAGAATTCCAAGAGGAATCCCAAGAGGATTCCCAGAAGGACTCGTGAGGGGATTCCCAGAAGGACTCGTGAGGGGATTCCCAGAAGGACTCCTGAGATGATTCCCAGAAGGAATACTGAGAGAATTTCCACGAGGAATCCTGCGAGGATTTCCAGAAGAATCCTGGGAGAGTTCTCAAAGGAATACAAGAAGAATCCTAAGATAAATTCCAGAAAGAATCCTGAGATGATTTCCTGAGTAATCCTGAGAGGATTCCCAGAAGAAGAATTCTCATAAGAAATCCAGAGATTATTTTCAGAGGAATCCTAAAAGGATTTCCAGAAGAGAATTTACCAGGGAGAACTCCAAAAGGAATCCTGAGAGAATTCCCAGAGGAATCCTGAGAGGATTTTCAGAAGAACACTGGATTTACAAGATTAAATTCTTAAGTAATACGTACATATGCCTGGACTAATCTGCCGTGTGCTGCATAGTTGTCCCATATTAATAGGGATTCCCATAGAACATGGGACAATTATGCTGCACACGGCAGTAATCTGGATAAAAAATATTTTCAATTCGCAAATTGATCTGTTCTAAAGACACCATATCGAAAATAGGTGTAGAATTTTACGATAACTTCACCTTTAGATCACTCTGCACAATTCTACACCAAATTTCGATACGTTTCAAAAGAATAACTCCAAGTGAATTGTGATAATACCAAATGACAAACAATCGCAGAATCCCTTGTTTCATTTTTTCGTGCAAAGAAAAAGAAATTAACAATTCAGCATCTATTTTGATGCATTTATATTTTTCAAATTAAACACATTCAGTTAATAAGCGAAAGTTCAAACCGTATTCAGCTACGCGAAGACGACCATTTGATAGTCCACTCTCGGAGACCGCTTCTCTCCGTGATGGGAAACCCCAGTTCATTTCCCCCGTGTGTAGCTCCGAGCTAGAGAGCCAGAAAAAAAAACTGAAAACTCCGGTCCACCGTCTTTCCGCTTACATATCAAATAATAATTGGCAAAAATGTTTACATCCACAGTCCGGGATTTCGTGTGGCTATTGTGGCTGGCTACCGCTACAGCTTCAGGAGCACCGAAATGAAAAGCACTCACTGACTGTACAGAGCGAAATAATGCACAGAAGTTGAGAAGAAATAATACCGAGGAAAAACTGTTTACGTTCTGTCGGATTGGACCCTTCTTAGAATTACTGAATATAAACTGTTGGTGATCATAGTGTAAGATTCAGTTACACAACATCTGATAAAAATGGTACCATTTCAAGTATGGTGCTTTTTCTCTTTTATTTTTACGCAAATTTTTAACCAACTCTAATTCTTTATTCGGAACGGGTACAAAACTATTTGATTACCATAACACAAATGATTTTGTTCGGAATTTTTACCACATGACTTGTCTACCGTACGCTTCCGGCTTTGGCTAGCTTCAAGATCCTGAGTTTGCCTTAGAGGTAATCCCAAACCATATTCCTTATATTCCAGTTTATGGTTTTACCTTTCACTGTATAGTTATTGTATCGCCAAAAATATCATTCACAAAAATGTGTTACGATCTGTTCAAGGCTTCGTTGAGCATCAGTAAATGATGTTTTCTGTATTCAGAATGATTCGGTGAACCATTGGTTTACAATATATTTTAAAGTTACGTGAATAATCATAAAATAATAGCTTCCTTCTATCATTTTGTTCGAATATTTTTCTTGTTTTCAACGCTTTTCTTGAATGCCAACCTTGTAATTTGGCCACACAGTATCTGTTTCCGCTTTCTCTTTCTGAAACGTTCCACTCCGATCCGCTCCAGGCTCGAAGGAAAACCACAATCCACGAAAATATCAGTACAACCGGCTCCGTACATCCTGACAGCGATGTTTTAATTCGAATTCATTCCTCTGTACCTTCCCTTCCACCCCTCCTCTGCTCTGACCACTTGATTCCCGTTTTTATTTCATTTTCGTTTTTTTTTCGGGCAGGAGTTTTTCATTACGCCAACGAACGACGACGCAACAGCTCCAAACAAAAAGTATGTATTTTTTAATCCACTACCTTCGGCAGTCGGGTCCGACAATCCCCATCCGCGCTCAAATAAAATAACTGAAAATTGAATGAATGAAAAGCTCAACCGCCTCCGCAATGGAGTTTGAAGCGGAACAGAGCAGTCAGAGTGACCAGTCAGTCCCAGTTTTATCAGATTCGTTGCCCTGGAGCAATGTTCTGACTGTTGCAGTACAAGCGGAGATTTCAATCAGCGCTGTGTGTCAATCGGTGACACGTGCTCAGAAGCTCTGTTTTTTTTTTGTTTGTTATCCTTTCTATGATGGGGCTTAGCGCAATTTTCCCATAAAGCAAAACGCCGGTAATCAGATTTGTTTATGGGGGGTGAGTAGTTTCACAATTATTTGTTGAATTCAGTCGTTGCGATTTTAAATTTTGTCGGGGTGTAGTGATGGGAAAACATTTTGCCAGTTTGGTTGAACCATATGCGAAGGATTCGATTTTTTTATCTGCAGAAAAACCCTATTCTTTAAGTTTGCAGTAAGCAATTCCACACCTATTCAGGATTGAAACGGGGAATGCTCTCAGAAGTCCTCTGGGAATTCTCTCAGGATTCCTATGGGAAACCTCTCAGCATTCCTGTACGAATCCTAATCAAATTCCTTTGAGAATCCTCTAAGCATTCCTGAGGGAATTTCTCTTGAAGTCCTCTCAGGATTCCTCTGGAAATAATACCAGAGTTCCTCTAATTATCGTCAAATAATTAATCTGAGGATAATCTGAGAGGAAGCTATGGAGTACCCTGAAAGGATCCTGTGGAGAATCTTAAAAGGATTCTGAGTAGAACCTTGAAAGGATTCCGAGGAGAAACCTGAAAATATTCTGAGATTTTTTTGAGGATGCTGACGAGAATCCTCTCAGGCATCTGGGGAGAATCCTCTCAGGATTCTGACGAAAATCCTCTCAGGTTTCTGGGGAGAATCCACTCAGGATTCTGGGGACAATCCACTCAGGATTCTGGGGAGAATCCTCTCAGGATTCTGGGGAGAATCCTCACAGGATTCTGGGGAGAATCCTCTCAGGATTCTGAGAAGAATCCTCTCAGGATTCTGAGAAGAATCCTCTCAGGATTCTGAGAAGAATCCTCTCAGGATTCTGAGAAGAATCCTCTCAGGATTCTGAGAAGAATCCTCTCAGGATTCTGAGAAGAATCCTCTCAGGATTTTGAGAAGAATCCTCTCAGGATTCTGAGAAGAATCCTCTCAGGATTCTGAGAAGAATCCTCTCAGAATTCTGAGAAGAATCCTCTCAGGATTCTGAGAAAAATCCTCTCAGGATCCTGAGAAAAATCCTCTCAGGATTCTGAGAAGAACCCTCTCAGGATTCTGAGAAGAATCCTCTCAGGATTCTGAGAAGAATCCTCTCAGGATTCTGAGAAGAATCCTCTCAGGATTCTGAGAAGAATCCTCTCAGGATTCTGAGAAGAATCCTCTCAGGATTCCGAGAAGAATCCTCTCAGGATTCTGAGAAGAATTCTCTCAGGATTCTGAGAAGAATTCTCTCAGGATTCTGAGAAGAATTCTCTCAGGATTCTGAGAAGAATTCTCTCAGGATTCTGAGAAGAATTCTCTCAGGATTCTGAGAAGAATTCTCTCAGGATTCTGAGAAGAATTCTCTCAGGATTCTGAGAAGATTTCTCTCAGGATTCTGAGAAGAATCCTCTCAGGATTCTGAGAAGAATCCTCTCAGGATTCTGAGAAGAATCCTCTCAGGATTCTGAGAAGAATCCTCTCAGGATTCTGAGAAGAATCCTCTCAGGATTCTGAGAAGAATCCTCTCAGGATTCTGAGAAGAATCCTCTCAGGATTCTGAGAAGAATCCTCTCAGGATTCTGAGAAGAATCCTCTCAGGATTCTGAGAAGAATCCTCTCAGGATCCTGAGAAGAATCCTCTCAGGATTCTGAGGAGAATCCTCTCGGATTCTGAGAAGAATCCTCTCCGGATTCTGAGAAGAATCATCTCAGAATTCTGAGAAGAATCCTCTCAGGATTCTGAGAAGAACCCTCTCAGGATTCTGAGAAGAATCCTCTCAGGATTCTGAGCAGAATCCTAACAGGATTCTGATGAGAATCCTCTCAGGATTCTATGGAGAATCCTCTCACGATTCTGAGGAGAATCCTCTCACGATTCTGAGGAGAATCCTCTCATGATTCTGAGGAGAATCCTTCCAGGATTCTCCCCGAGAATCCACTCAGGATTCTGAGGAAAATCCTCTCAGGATTCTGGGGAGAATCCTCTCAGGATTCCGGGGAGAACCCTCTCAGGATTCTGGGGAGAATCCTCTCAGGATTCTGGGGACAATCCTCTCAGGATTCTGGGGACAATCCTCTCAGGATTCTGGGGACAATCCTCTCAGGATTCTGGGGACAATCCTCTCAGGATTCTGGGGACAATCCTCTCAGGATTCTGGGGACAATCCTCTCAGGATTCTGGGGACAATCCTCTCAGGATTCTGGGGACAATCCTCTCAGGATTCTGGGGACAATCCTCTCAGGATTCTGGGGACAATCCTCTCAGGATTCTGGGGACAATCCTCTCAGGATTCTGGGGACAATCCTCTCAGGATTCTGGGGACAATCCTCTCAGGATTCTGGGGACAATCCTCTCAGGATTCTGGGGACAATCCTCTCAGGATTCTGGGGAGAATCCTCTCAGGATTCTGGGGAGAATCCTCACAGGATTCTGGGGAGAATCCTCTCAGGATTCTGAGAAGAATCCTCTCAGGATTCTGAGAAGAATCCTCTCAGGATTCTGAGAAGAATCCTCTCAAGATTCTGAGAAGAATCCTCTCAGGATTTTGAGAAGAATCCTCTCAGGATTCTGAGAAGAATCCTCTCAGGATTCTGAGAAGAATCCTCTCAGAATTCTGAGAAGAATCCTCTCAGGACTCTGAGAAAAATCCTCTCAGGATCCTGAGAAAAATCCTCTCAGGATTCTGAGAAGAACCCTCTCAGGATTCTGAGAAGAATCCTCTCAGGATTCTGAGAAGAATCCTCTCAGGATTCTGAGAAGAATCCTCTCAGGATTCTGAGAAGAATCCTCTCAGGATTCTGAGAAGAATCCTCTCAGGATTCTGAGAAGAATCCTCTCAGGATTCTGAGAAGAATTCTCTCAGGATTCTGAGAAGAATTCTCTCAGGATTCTGAGAAGAATCCTCTCAGGATTCTGAGAAGAATCCTCTCAGGATTCTGAGAAGAATCCTCTCAGGATTCTGAGAAGAATCCTCTCAGGATTCTGAGAAGAATCCTCTCAGGATTCTGAGAAGAATCCTCTCAGGATTCTGAGAAGAATCCTCTCAGGATTCTGAGAAGAATCCTCTCAGGATTCTGAGAAGAATTCTCTCAGGATTCTGAGAAGAATTCTCTCAGGATTCTGAGAAGAATTCTCTCAGGATTCTGAGAAGAATTCTCTCAGGATTCTGAGAAGAATTCTCTCAGGATTCTGAGAAGAATTCTCTCAGGATTCTGAGAAGAATTCTCTCAGGATTCTGAGAAGATTTCTTTCAGGATTCTGAGAAGATTTCTCTCAGGATTCTGAGAAGAATCCTCTCAGGATTCTGAGAAGAATCCTCTCAGGATTCTGAGAAGAATCCTCTCAGGATTCTGAGAAGAATCCTCTCAGGATTCTGAGAAGAATCCTCTCAGGATTCTGAGCAGAATCCTTTGAGGATTCTGAGCAGAATCCTTTCAGGATTCTGAGCAGAATCCTTTCAGGATTCTGAGCAGAATCCTTTCAGGATTCTGAGCAGAATCCTTTCAGGATTCTGAGCAGAATCCTAACAGGATTCTGATGAGAATCCTCTCAGGATTCTATGGAGAATCCTCTCACGATTCTGAGGAGAATCCTCTCACGATTCTGAGGAGAATACTCTCATGATTCTGAGGAGAATCCTTCCAGGATTCTGAGGAGAATCCACTCAGGATTCTGAGGAGAACCCTCTAAGGATTCTGAGGAGAATCCTCTTAGGATTCTGAGGAGAATCCTCTCAGGATTCTGAAGAGAATCCTCTCAGGATTCTGAGAAGAATCCTTTCAGGACTCTGAGGAGAATCCTTTCAGGACTCTGAGGGGAATTCTTTTTTGAGGTTTTTGAGGAGAACCCTTTCAGGATTTTGTGGACAATCCTTTCAGGATTCTGAGGAGAATCCTCTCACGATTCTGAGAAGAATCCTCTCAGGATTCTGAAGAGAATCCTCTCGGGATTCTGAGGAGAATCCTCTCACGATTCTGAGAAGAATCCTCTCAGGATTCTGAAGAGAATCCTCTCAGGATTCTGAGGAGAATCCTTTCAGGACTCTGAGGAGAATCATTTCAGGACTCTGAGGGGAATTCTTTTTTGAGGTTTTTGAGGAGAACCCTTTCAGGATTTTGTGGACAATCCTTTCAGGATTCTGAGGAGAATCCTCTCAGGATTCTGAGGAGAATCCTCTCGGGATTCTGAGGAGAATCCTCTCAGGATTCTGAGGAGAATCCTCTCAGGATTCTGAGGAGAATTTTCTCAGGATTCTGAGGAGAATCCTCTCAGGATTCTGAGGAGAATCCTCTAAGGATTCTGAGGAGAATCCTCTAAGGATTCTGAGGAGAATCCTCTAAGGATTCTGAGGAGAATCCTCTAAGGATTCTGAGGAGAATCCTCTAAGGATTCTGAGGAGAATCCTCTCAGGATTCTGAAGAGAATCCTATCAGGATTCTGAGGAGAATCCTTTCAGGACTCTGAGGGGAATTCTTTTTTGAGGTTTTTGAGGAGACCCCTTTCAAGAATTCTGTGGAGAATCTGTTCAGGATTCTGTGGAGAATCCTTTCAGGATTCTGTAGAGAATCCTTAGAGGATTTTGAGGAGAATCCTAAAGGGATTCCGAGGAGAATCCTAAGAGGATTCTGAGGAGAATCCTGAGACGATTCTGAGCAGAATGAAAATATGATTCTGAGGAAAATGCTAAAATAATTCTTAGAATCCTGAGAGAATTCTGAAGAGTCCATCAGATTCCTGAATTCTGAAGAGTCCGCAGGATTCCACTGAGTATCTTCTCGGGATTATTCAAGGAATTCTCTTCCTCTGGGAATTATTTCAGGATTCCGTAGGTAATCTTCTCAGAATGTCTCTGGGAATCCTTCCAAGATTCATCTGAGAATCCTGTCACGATTTCTTGAGGAATCCTCTGGGAATCTTTCCGAGATTTCTCTGGGAATCTTTTCGAGATTTCTCTGGGAATCTTCTCAGTGTTTCTTTTCCCATGATTCTTTTGTGATACTTCTGGGAATCTTCTTAGTTTTCCTTTGATAATACACTCAGGAATCCTCTGAGAATCCTGTCAGATTTTTTTTTGGAATTCTGCCAAAATTCTTCTGGGAATCATCTTAGGACACAACATACAGTTGTTAGACAGCAGAACACGAATTCGTGCAGGGGTATTCTTAGAAGGTGTGGAGTTGTTCACTACAAATTGTTTGCCTAGGAAAATGGATGTGGCAATAATTAAAGGAGACTCTCTGAAGAAGTAGTACTATCGGCTTGTAACAGTACAAGGACATGATTGAAATCGAACCGATTGGACTGTAGGCTCTACTGGAGTTCGTTTGATTTTTGAAGGATCCCTAACTTAGCATTTCATGTCATCGGAAATTTTTGCTTTCGTGTTCATTAAGGTGTAGAATTGTTCACCAATTTTCAAAAATATATTATTTAAAAATTGTATATATGGACTAGGCATGGAATTGTTCACCTACTTTGCATACATAATAATCATTATTTGTCGTGTTCTGATTGAACAGAAGCACTCACATTGAAGTAAGGTGTGGAATTGGCATCCATTATGGGTGACAGTGACCCAAAATCCGATAAAAAAAAACTAACAAACTCGGTATGTACTTACCCAAATACGCTTGGTGAGGTTCAGCCATCTGGATGAGTGCTGAATCCTTCTTGTTGTAGAGTATCTTTACACGTTGTACATCACCATACACCCCTGTGACGAGAGCGGATATTGCGAGGATGGTGCAGCACAGGTTGGTTGGTCGGTTGGTTTGTTGGTTGGTTCGTACGTTGTTTGTACAAGTTTTGCGGTGGATAAACAAAAAACGAGACAGAAAAAAGATTAATTAGTATTACTGTACCGGCGTTGTTTGTCAGTGGGGGGTATGTACAAACGAAAACAAACAAACGAAAAAACTTAAGCTGTATGAGAACAACTAAAACCGGAACACACTCACACGCAAACCACACACCAGAACTAAAATAAAAATCCCAAGCTAAAGCCTAACAGAGAATCAAGAAACAGAGAGAAACAGAGTTTCGTTCGCCTCGCGAATCCCAAAATACCTAGTCCCCCATTACCACACTTTTACACCGTGAAAAAAAAATCCACAAGAAGTCCAACAACAATTTGTGCAAATGTGCTCTCGTCGCCCAAAACCATCAGCCCAAAACCATTTCATTCATCGCCGGCAAATGTTGGACAAAGTGCCTCTCTCGAATAGATCCGGACCATGATGGAGGGCACACCAGCACAGCGCACAGTTGATCCGTGAGCCCGCGATTTTGAAACATTGTAAAAGCCGTCGTAAAAACATACCCGCGAAAGAAGAAAAAAAACGATAGTTTGAAAGAACTCCTGAGCAGGAGTTTTAACTGCTTTACGAAACTATGTGTTCAGATTTAATCTGATCTTTAGACTTGATCTGAACTAGGAAAAAAACTAGGAAATGTTGAAAGTTTTTCTAATTTTTGTCTTGCTACCAACTTCTTGCTTCAAGCTTCTTTCTCCTGGTTTCTTGCTTTTAGCTTCTTTATTCTAGCTTCTTGCTTCAAGCTCCTTGCTTCTACCTTCAACTTCTGGTTTCCTGCTTCTTGATTTCAGTTTCTTGCTTTTAACTTCTTTATTCTAGTTTCTTACTTCTTGATTTAGCTACTTGCTTCTAGCTTCTTCCTTTTAGCTTCTTGCTGCTAGCTTTTTGTTTCTAGCTTCTTGATTCTAGCTTCTTGCTTCTAGCTTCTTGCTTATAGCTTCTTGCTTCTAGCTTCAAGCTTCTTGCTTCCAGTTTCTTGCTTCTAGCTTCTAGCTTCAAGCTTCTTGCTTCTAGCTTCTTGCTTTTGGCTTATTGCTTCAAGCTTCTTTCTACTGGGTTCTTGCTTTTAGCTTCTTTTTTCTAGCTTCTTGCTTCTTGCTTCTTGCTGCTAGCTTCTTGCTTCTAGCTTCTTGCTTTTTGCTTCTTGCTTCTAACTACTTGCTTCTAGCTTCTAGCTGCTTGCTTCTAGCTGCTTGCTTCTAGCTTCTTGCTTCAAGCTTCTTGCTTCCAGTTTCTTGCTTCGAACTAGAAACTAGAAGCAAGCACCTAGAAGCAAGTAGCAAGTAGCTAGAAGCAAGAAGCAAGCAGCTAGAAGCAAGAAGCAAGAAACTAGCAGCAAGAAGCAAGAAGCTAGAAGTAAGAAGCTAGAAGCAAGAAGCTTGGCTTCTTGCTTCTTGCTTCTAGCTGCTTGGTTCTGGCTTCAAGCCTCTTGCTTTTAGTTTCTTGCTTCTAGCTTCCCGCTTCTAGCTTCTTGCTTTTGGCTTATTGCTTCAAGCTTCTTTCTCCTGGTTTCTTGCTTCCATCTGCTAGCTTCTTGCTTCTTGCTTCTAGCTGATTGCTTCTTGCTTCTAGCTACTTGCTTCTTGCTTTTAGCTGCTTGCTTCTAGCTTCTAGCTCAGGGCTGCCCAACCTTTTTCGCTTGTTTCATACATTTTTGGTCCGTACGATCGTAAAAATGGTCAGATATTAGATCTTTTGGCATCAAATGGAAGCCTGGTATTAGGGCTAATGGATACATGTGTTGAAATTATAATTTAACTTATCAACTTAGCTACCGAGGTAATTTAGTAAAAAAATTGATCTGGACTGTTTTTTGTGTTCATCTGCATCAGTAGCAACAAACTCTCCATAAATTCTAACTTTTTAACTTGGATGAGTTAGATGTAACACTAAGCTTTCGTTTGATGCCAAAATATGCCATGTTTGACTTTTTCTGCGAACGTACCGATAGAAAATGTCTTAAACATGCGAAAAAGGTTGGGCAGCCTTGTTCTAGCTGCTTGCTTCTAGCTTCTAGCTTCTTGCTTCAAGCTTCTTGCTTCCAGCTGCTTGCTTCTTAATTCTAGCTTCTTGCTTCTAGCTTCTAGCTTTTTGCTTCAAGCTTCTTGCTTCCAGTTTCTTGCTTCTAGCCTCTAGCTTCTTGCTTCAAGCTTCTTGCTTTTGGCTTATTGCTTCAAGCTTCTTCCTCCTGGTTTATTGCTTATAGCTTCTTGCTTTTAGCTTCTTGCTTCTTGCTTCTAGCTGCTTGCTTCTAGCTTCTTACTTCTTGCTTCTTGCTGCTTGCTTCTAGCTCCTTGCTTCTAGCTGCTCGCTTCTAGCTTCTTGCTGCTAGCTTCTAGCTTCTTGCTTTTAGCTGCTTGTTTCTAGCTGCTTGTTTCTAGCTTCTAGTTTATTGCTTCTAGCTTCTTGCTTTTGGCTTATTGCTTCAAGCTTCTTTATCCAGGTTTCTTGCTTTTAGCTTCTTGCTTCTAGCTTCTAGCTTCTTGCTTCTAGCTTGTAGCTTCTTGCTTCAAGCTTCTTGCTACTAGTTTCTTGCTTCTAGCTTCTAGCTTCTACCTTCATGCTTCTTGCTTTTGACTTATTGCTTCAAGCTTCTTTCTCCTGGTTTCTTGATTTTAGCTTCTTGCTTCTTGCTGCTAGTTTCATGCTTCTAGCTTCTTGCTACTAGTTTCTTGCTTCCAGCTTTTTGGCTTATTGCTTCTTGCTACTAGTTTCTTGCTTCTAGCCTCTAGCTTATTGCTTCAAGCTTCTTTATCCAGGTTTCTTGCTTTTAGCTTCTTGCTTCTAGCTTCTAGCTTCTTGCTTCTAGCTTGTAGCTTCTTGCTTCAAGCTTCTTGCTACTAGTTTCTTGCTTCTAGCTTCTAGCTTCTACCTTCATGCTTCTTGCTTTTGACTTATTGCTTCAAGCTTCTTTCTCCTGGTTTCTTGATTTTAGCTTCTTGCTTCTTGCTGCTAGTTTCATGCTTCTAGCTTCTTGCTACTAGTTTCTTGCTTCCAGTTTTTTGGCTTATTGCTTCTTGCTACTAGTTTCTTGCTTCTAGCCTCTAGCTTGTTGCTTCTAGCATCTTGTTTCTAGCTCCTTGCTTCTTGCTTTTTACTTGTAGCTTCTAGCTTTTTGCTTATAGCTTCTAGTTTCTTAGCTTCTTGTTTCTGGCTCGGTGCTTCTTGCTTCTATTTTCTTCCTTCCAGCTGCTTCTGTATAGCTTCTAATTTCATGCTTCTATTTCCTTGCCTTTAGCTCCTTATTCCAAACGCAAAGCGCCCCCATTATCTTGAAAAGCAGTGAACCACCTCCAGTAGGATAATAAAAGTAGTAGTTACGTTCGCGACCAGTAATTCCCACGACAAGAGAAGCGAAAACTTCTATATCCCCGATCATCGTCGCCCCTTCCATTTCTGTTCCTCTGTTGTCGTTGTCGCCGTCGCCGCATTCGCTAAATTATTAATAGCCCGGACTCAAACCGCGAGCGCTTATCAAAGTTTTCCCTCCACTATTTTTTGCCTGCCTGCTCAGGCAAGCGACAATTTTCCTGTGGGAAACCACTTTCAAGGAATTTTCCTGTCACTGACTGGCTGGTAACAAAGCGCCCTCTCGCGCGTTGTTTCCTCCTCTCCACGGTCCGATCTGACCGCCGACCGACCATAACAATGGAGATTGTGCTTTTTCTCCTGCGCTGCTGGTCTTCTCCCCGACAGTTTTTTTAAGCAGCCAGCGCCACCACCTTGTGACGGAGAGCGTGCGAATGAGATGACAAACCGCAACAAAGCATCAGGTGACGGACGCGCCCGGACGCGAGGAAAAGTAGGCCTTGGAAACGGCGACTGACTCTCGGTCGCCATCGCCGCCAAGCCGATGCGATGTGGTGGGTTGCGGTTTGCCTACCTTTTAGGCGAAACAGCAGTCTTGTCCATGCGACTGCATCGCATGGGCTCGACTCGCCTTGCCTGGATGAGGCGCGGCGAGCAGGAAGGAGAACCATGGGATGGCGTTTCGCCATTATTATGGGTTGCGGACGGGCGGCCTGGCGAGGAACAATGAAACGGTGAAAAGTTCCAGGCTTATGGTGTGGCAATTGTTGCGGTTTTTAGCCAGATTGTTGCGCGTTGATTTTTCGCGATGGTTGGCGCTGGCGGTGGAAAAATGTCACCGGGAAAATGTTGTTGCAGTCGGTGGTTTGATGGATTATAGCTTGAAGAATGATCAATTTGTGAATGACAGTTTTAAAAATTCACATATTAGTCGAGACACCAACCGAAATCGAAAAGGTATTGAATTTTATTATTGTTTTACCAAAATCGGAGACAAGAATAATCATGTACAACTGTTAAACCTTAGTTGCTTACTTAGAGTAGAGAAAAGCAACCAATTCGACACCTATTTATCTTGATCAGCTACTGGTTCGTTTTCTGTTGCAGTTAGAACTGCTAATTTTATTGGTTATTTTTACATTTTAACATCATGAAATCAAGACCAAGAATTGAAAAGGCCGCATCAACACTGCGTAAATAAACACGATTTATTCGACTTGATGCCTTCTGGGATCCACCCACGCATCTCACCACAACTATCAGAAAGCTTGATTAGTGGTGGTGAGGTGTGTGGGTGGAATTCAGGAGGCCCTAAGTCGACAGAAACATGTTTGTTTGCAAAATGTTGATACGACCTTTTCAATTGTTGGTCTTGAAATTGGTTACCCTATCAAAAGATGCTTCGAAAAGAATAATAATTTGCTGATAAAACCAAAACCATGTGCAACTCGCTTCACTGGCAGCTGCACATATTCATAAAAGGGAAACCAATTCGACACCTAACTAACAATCGGTATGTGTCTATTATCTGTTAAAACTGTTCGTTTTCTTGGACACAGATATCGTGTCTTTGGGAAAGTCTAAGTGGTATTTTTTTTGAGATAATAGTAATGAATAGGTGGATACTTTGGAAAACTTAAAGGTATTTCTGAGGAAAATTCCACTTTCTCTGAGGTTTCAGAGCCATTTCTGGGGAAACCTAGAAGGTTCCTAGAAAGATTTGTGTCGGTCTTGTAGAGGCATTGCGCATGGAACTCTAGAAGAAATCTTACTAAAATCAGAATCTAAATATTGGCTGTGGAAAAATGTTGGGAAAATTCAAGAAAGAAACTCTAAGGGACTTTTTGAATAAATAACAGGTTTAAGAGGTGTTTTTAAGCAAATTTTAATGGATTTTTTTTTGTGTTTTTTTTTTAATTTTTAATCAGAAGTCAATTCTGATGTCAGCAATGGAAAAATTACGGGAAAATTTAATGGAAGCAACTCTGAAGGTTGTTATTAATAAATAGTAGTCTAAAGCGTATTTTTTTGAAAATGCTTATTCATAAAAGGGTAACCAATTCGACACCTAACTACCAATCGGCATCTCTGGTCTCTCTCTCTCGCACCTTATGGTGGTTGTTCGTTTTCTTGGACACAGGTTTTAAATTGATTACCAAGCTTGCAGCCTGTACCTTTGGGAAATTCTTTTTGATTTTTTTTCTGAGGAAGTAGCCAGGGAAACTCTGGAGAATTTAAAGGCAAACGTTTTTCTGGGGCATTTCTGAGTTTAAATCTAAGGAACCCTGGAAGCGTGTTTTCGGATTTTTTAATCTAGTTCAAAATATTGGCAATGACAATATTTTCGAAAAATTCATGGAAGAAACTATGAAGTTTTTTTTTTATTAAAATCAGGACACAATTCTGAATGTTGGCAATCGCGGGAAAATCAATGGAAATTATATCTGAAGGAATCCTTTTAATGAATAACAGGTTAAGGTACTAAATAAATCTTCACTGTTATTTTATTTTATTTTTTTGATGAATTTCTTATCTAAATTGAAGCTCAATTCCAAATTTTGTCAACGTAAAGTTGTTCGAAAAATTCAGTGAAGAAATTCTGAAGAGTTTCATGAATCAACATTAGGTTACAGTGAATATTTAAGAAAAATGAAATCCTTTGGATTAGTTTTTTGGCAGTTTCTAATTACAATCAGAACCCAGTTCTGAATGATGGCAATGGCATTTTGAAGTTAAATTCGTTTTTCAGAGGTTCTACGAAGAGCTGTGATGAAACCAGAACCATTTTAGTTGGGTTTTATGATAGTTCTAAGGACCTCCGGCAGTTTTAAGTCATATATAAAAATGCAAGATTCCTAGCGAACATTCTAGAAATTCGCTGCCTTTTAAGAAAAACTTGATTGAATGCACTTAAGAGTCCAGAAATACGTTGAAAGTTCTTTGGGAATTTTCTTTTGAATTTTAAAAAGCATCCTTTTGTGATAGTGAAGTTTGTAAAACATTTTAGCTATTTTAGGATTTGCCAAAAATATTCTTGACACAAATTCTTGCAAAATTTCTTTCAAGATATTTGGCAGCGTTGTTTTTTCGTATCGAAGACCACGAAGAAAAGTTCTAATGGAAACGTGAAGATGGCTTTTCCAGCTTGCTTAGGCAAACCATCACTACTATTTAACCATGTCCGACTATTCATTTAACGTGTCCAAGAGGACTCAATCAGTGCATATTTTTCGTCCAGTGTTGTTTCTTCTGCAGCAGCAGCTAACGGTTACAACTGAGTAACTGTGAATTTCCCTCGAGATCAGAAATACATGGACAATAGAGTGGGTCATCGTTTATATGGAAAAATGAAAAAATTTAATTGTATCCTATCAGATCAAAACTTTTTTGATCATATTTCAGGACCCAAATAAGTGTGCAAAAATTGGGCGCGATCGGTTATGTCTACGATTTGCGCATCGCGTTTGAAGTTTGTATGGGGTTTTACATGGGAAAACACACTTTTTTGCATTTCTCCCATAACAAGCTCAAATGTTTCTAAAACCGTGTAACCAATAAAGTGAAAACATAGCCTAGGGTGTTCTGAAAAACTTTGTCGAAGACCGCGAAGTGATTTGATGCTTATGAAAAAAGTTATAGCGTTGGCATTGCTTGGCGAAACAGCATGATTTTGTTGCTATTGTTATTCCTTTACATGTTAAAACATAAACACATGAATGCGGTTCGTTGGTTATAACTATTTTCACAAGCATCGGATCGCTTTGCGGTCTTCAACAAAGTTTTTCAGAACATCCTAGGCTATCATTTTACAGTATCGGTTAAAAACTTTCAGACAAACTTTTTCAACTTATGGCTAAAATGCAAAAAAGTATGTTTTCCCATACACAATCCCATACAAATTTCAATTGTAATGCGCAAAGTGTAGACGCAACCGATCGTGCTCAAATTTTGCACAGACACTCAGGATCCGAAACGGAACCAAAAAAGCTTTGATCTGAGAAAACCGTTCCGATGACCCACACTAATGGACAATTCTTTGAGGACTTTTAGTGAATCTTTCAAAGCATCCTTTCTTGAAATCCTTAGCGAAATTATTCGAACGTTATTGAAGGCTTATTGTTGTTAACGTTATTGAAGGCTTTCTTTAAAAAATTTTATTTGTATCGAAAATCCAGAATCCAGAATTTTGTCCAACGTTTCGGTCACATTTGGAGACCTTCCTCAGGGACTCAATTATTACATATTTTTCGCCCAGTGTTGGTCTGTTAAACTCCTACTGTCGTGCGTATTGGGTTTTCCCTCGCAGCAGCTAAGCAGTGTTCAACAGCGCAAAACTGCATGAGATATCTGCAATAATTGAGGCCCTGAAGAAGTGTGTCCGAAATGTTGGACAAGATTAAATAGCAGTATTTGAATTTTGGCAAGACTGGAAAGCCGTTTTCACGTTGAATCCCATCATTCCCAGTCAACATTTAATTCTTGTCACTTCCTGTAACAGCAAGCTTGTCAAGACAGGCAACCAATTCTACACCTTTTTATCCACATCAGAAAACATCGGGGTGTTCCAATTGGTCACAGAAAGAGAAAATCCGGAAACATTAACGTTTTTATTTTTTTTTTTTTTACAATAAGAAACCAATTCCGCATCTATCCACATTCAGGTTTCTTACTTCCGACACGTCTAAAAAGACTTCTGAAACTTTTCGTGTCCTGACTATTTTTTTTGCTGCAAAATCTTTTTAAGGATTTTAAGGATTGAATTTTGGCAAGATTTAAAAGCCATTTTTACGTTGGTTTCCATCACAGTCAAATCACCAGCCATGTAACCAACCAAGATCAACACCTATTGATCTACATCTGAAAACATCGGAACGTTCCAGTTCGTCCAAGAAAAAATCTGGAACATTTACGTTTTTCTAAGATTGAAAATATAATAAGTAACCAATTTCGCATCCATTTATCCACATTGAGGCTTCTTACCTCCGATACGCCTGAGAGGAAATCAGTTCCAAGAACTTACTCTTCACTGTCAGAAACAGACTTTTCTGAACTGGAGAGGATACCAATACTACACCTATTTATCCATATTGAGGCTTTCAAAGAGTTCTCAATTATTCTAAGATGTTCTAGAAATCAATACAACGACTCTAGATATTTTGAACATGAATTTATAAATGAGCTGATCACAGATTTGTCAAGAATCTTCATTTTCAGAAGTTCCTCAAAAAGGGCATCAAGATGTGTCCTAATCAATTCTACCGTCTAAGTTCTTAAGCATGAACAGACTACTGTAGTGTGGTTCGAGCATATAATACCATTGGAAGCTAGATAAAAATCATAAATCACTCTCTTTATGGCTAGCCTTCTGGAAGTAACCAATTCTACACCTATTTATCCATCCACAACGAGTCTTCCGTATTCCAGTCTACTTCGAAGCAAATTCGGAATCCATTTTTGGAAACACATTCAGTAACAGGTTAACTGTAAAATGTAACTCATAGTATGCCACAAATCATGGTACAGATATTCTACAGCTAGCCTGATGGAGGAGCTACCACTTCTACACCTATTTATCAGCTAATCAGAGAACATCCGAGCATTCCGGTTAACTTTGAAGGCTTTGGATTTGCTTAGAAATCGTGACAAAACATCTGGCTATGAATCTTAACAGAAAATACTAGTTAACCTTCCTAATGCATCACGTTGGGAACAGCTCCCTGATGTAGTGAACGATTATGGTAAAAAATTGCCCTAATGCACAAAGCGAATTACATAATTTTAATCTACAGGCAAAGCACGTGATCATGCAAGTGCTCTGACGTTTTCTGATGTGCTGATAAATAGATGTAGAATTGGTTGCTCCTCCATCGGACTAGCTGTAAAACGTCATTCATAGTACTACAGAAATCACATGTCTGATAGTTTACAGCTAGCCTGGTGGAGGAGCTACCAATTCAACACCTATTTATCAGCACTTTAGATAACATTCGAGGATCCCGAGCAAAGTTAAGAAGGAAGTCTTGAGTCAATCCTTGCCATGCTTAAGATTTGCTTCGAAGTCATGATAATACATCTAGGGATTAGTTCAACAACTCATGAAAGTGTACATTTGTTTCCATTTCAAAAACTTCTCCTAGCAGGTCTTAAAATTATGTCCTAGTCAATTTCATCAGAAGATATTCCAAAACTACATATCTGAAAGAGCTCCTAACAAAAATGCTTTTTGCGGAAATTTATCAAATGTTTCACAAGTTCTTTAGAGAATTTTTCAATAGTTTTTCAGAAGATCCATCCAAAATAGCAACTACATTATATTTTGAAGAAATGATACCAGAAGGGGGTCTCCAGTTAGCCTAGTGGCTATGTATCGCCAATCCGGAGACGGCGGGTTCGATTACCGTTCCGGTCGGGAAAATTTTCTCGACTTCTTAATCATAGTGGATCATTGTACTTGCCTCACAATATACAAATTCATGCAATGGCAGGCAAAGAAAGCCCTTCAATTAATAACTGTGGAAGTGCTCAAAGAGCACTAAGTCCCAGTGCAGACGCAAAGCCATAAAGAAGAAGAAGAAGAAGAAGAAGGAGTTCGAGAAATCTTAGGCGCCATACAAACACTAGGCCTGTCCACCTTTTCAAAAATGTTCTCTGATTCTCTAGTCCACCCCCATATTTTGATTGGCATCCTAAAAGAAGTAACTGGTCAAAATTTCAGCCAAATCCATTGAAATTAAGAGGTGCATCAAATCAATTTTGAGTTTCTTTCGGCAGAAATTGAAAGCTATACTAGTTTGCTACATTTTCGCCGAACAACATGTGCCAATAAAATTAGTTTGTAGTCTCATTTGTGATTATAAAAACCTTAAAAAGTTGATTTTTTGATAGATTTCGTTCAGGAACACCCTAATATACGTAATAAGTTTGATATTTTAAAACGGCATCATATTCTCTCATTTTTTTTTTTTGGTTATTGGCTTCTTTGACACCAATGCTGTAGAAAGTAAAAACTTACTTTTTGAAGGCAATCACGCTGTGAAACCAATTCTGCATCTATTTATCCACATTGAGGATTCCTACTTCCGATATGTCTGAGAGGAATTCTGAATCAATTCCTGTTCTAGCGATGTTATTTTTATTACTGCAAAATCTTTTAAGGAATGCTTTGATGGACATTCACAGTCAAAATTTAAAACTGTTTGTCCTTTTCTTTACAGGCAAGCTTGCCGGACAGGCAACCAATTCTACAGCAATTTATCACAGAGAAAATTCGAAACATTTACATTTCCAAGATTTTTCTTAAATAGATTGAGAAACCAATTCTGCATCGATGTATCCACTTTGAGGCTTCTTCCGATACGTTTGAGATAAATTTCTGAATCAATTCCAAGGTGTGTCCAAAACTTCACATACAATCAGTTGTATTTTCTCAGCATTTCCATTACCAAAAGTTCCTCTAGATGGTTTTGAAGCCCAATTCCATAACCAAGATATTAGACACATTCTATCGTGACGTTACAACGTTTGGACGCCTTTTTTGATCATATTTTCCACTATAACTTATAAATAGTGCTAGAGGTTTTCGACTGGAAATGGTTTGCTACGGAGATTCTGGTTTTCTCAGTCTAGGGCAGGGGTTCTCAACCTTTTTCAGGTGGCGACCCCCTTTAAGAATTGTCAAAACATCTGGGCCCACTATTTTTTTTTACAAAAAAATATGAATTAAATTAATGAAACCGATTTTTTTTTTGGAACAGTGACGTAGCCAGAAATCTATTGTGGGAGAGATTTTTTCGACGTTCAATGATACGTTTTTTTTTATTCGACATACACATTTCGTAAACATTAATGTCATGAACATTGAATTTGAGTCGTAGCTGAAAAACAGCGGCGCAGCCGAAAATTTTTGTTTCTTCTGAGGCACTTTATAATGAAATTTTGTTCCTTAAATTGTGCCTTTTAGAGGGTGGCCGTATACAAAATTTTAAATGGATATAATTTGCACAAAATAAAATAAAAATTTAACAATTTCTTTTGGTAACGTCGCGGCCCCCTTGGACTGGCTTCACGGCCCCCCAGGGGGCCGCGGACCACCGGTTGGGAACCCGTGGTCTAGGGAATCCAAACGATTAAATTTGCTTTGCCCGACGTTTCGGCCTGATTTATTTGGCCTTTTTCAAGGGTAAAACAAAAAACGATAGACTGCTTTACCCTTGAAAAAGGCCAAATAAATCAGTCCGAAACGTCGGGCAAAGCAAATTTTATCGTTTGGATTCCCTAGACTGAGAAGGCCAGATTCTCCTTATAAATAGTTATAGTGTGAATTACTGTGAAAAATCTTATCAAAAAAGCGTCAAAAGTTGTAACGTCACGGTGGAATATGTGTCATTACCTCAATCAAGCTACAACGTGGAGTTACAGAATATCGCAAGATTTATTATGAAAATACTATAAGAACTTTGAAATTTAGTCCAAGAACTATTTTTTGTGTACATCATAGACTATTTCAACTTCCATTTTTGGACGTTCCTATTTCTAGGAGTTTTCATTAGTCCATGAATTACAGCAGTAGGAATCGGCTGCTAGAAAGAAGTTCCAAACAGCTTCTTTCTTTGAAAAACAGAAATTGTATGTCCAACTCTTCACCGTCAGAAACCGACTCTTCTGTGGAGTGGAATGGCTACCAATTCTACACCTATTTTTCCATATCGAAGTTTTTTTTATTCCTCTTTCGTTTTGGAGGAAATTACGAGAGAGTTCTTAACTAAGATGTTTTAAAAATCAATATTACAACTCTAGAGATTCGAACATAAATTTATAAGTATGTAGTTCACATAGAATCTTCATTTTCAGGAGATCCTCTAGAAGAGGCTTAAATAAGGTATGTCCTAATCAATTATATCAGAAGATATTCGGCACAAACCAGGTACTGAAAATCGGCTCGAGCTTATATAATATCATTGGACGCTAGATGAACATCACTCTTCACCGGCAGCCTTTTGGTGAGGCAACAAATTCCACACCCATTTATCCTCAACAAGAATTCGGCATTAGGCATCGTACACAAATTACGTAACGCTATAGGGGGAGGGGGGGAGTCTAGCTTAGCGTTACGATCCATACAAAATATTTTTGGTTTCCATACAAAAAGCGTTACAAGGGGGAGGAGGGAGTCTGGAATTGCCGATTTTAGCGTTACGTAATTTGTGTACCATGCCTTACAGTCTACTTTGAAGCAAATGCATAGTTAATTTTTGTTTTGGAAACACATTCAGTGTGCGAATTTGTACATAAATTCAAACATGAGTTTGTTAAAATTTGATTTACTTAACTTCAATTTCTAGATATTTCTCTTGAAGGGCTACAAAACATCTGGTCATCGGTTCCAAAAGAAGCTGGTACACAGTTAAGTTAATCAAAGCAAATGAAGGCAAAACAAGCAAAGCAAATCGGGATGATTTGATGTTCCTTGATGGGATGATAAATAGGTGTAGAATTGGTTGCTCTACTACCTGGCTAGCTGTAAAATGTCATTCCTAGTAGTCCAGGTAGCCTGGTACTACCAATTCCACACCTATTTATCAGTATATCATAGAACATCAGAATATCCCGGTTCACATAGATAGAAATTTCAAGTCAATCCTTACCTTGCTTCGGATTGGCTTAGAACTGATCATCTAGAGATTAGTTCAACAACTCTGTTTGGATTTGCAACTGTTTTGGACAGGTATGGAATTGGTTCCCTTTCCATTCTGATTCAGTATTCTATTACTATTGAGATACCAATTTTCACTGTAGGAATCATTCATCAATCCACTTGCAACCAGCCTTCTAGATATGCGACAAATTCTATACCTATTTAATCATACGATTTCAAGAAATAGTTTTCTTCCCACTAAAGTAAAGCCCGCTTCCTAGCTTATTGTTCTATGAGCACTTCCACAGTTATTTGCTGAGAGCTTCCTCTGCCAATGACCATTTTGCATGTTTCTGAGTAACGCTGCTGTCCAAAAAGTACGGTAGCCAATCAGAAACAGGTGTAAAATTGATGAAGCCAAATTAAATTATCACGTGTGAGTGTGATACTTGCTCTAAGCATATTTCGCTGCAATCTTGGCCCAGAACTTCTTCTCGCCCAGCAAACGAACATTTCCACTTTCGCCCAAAGACCCAAAAACTTTCTCCTTGCCAAAGTCGTCATCTTTTTCTAGCTGAAACCGCCGGAAGAAACACGTTCGTCGATTCATTCATTCTCGACGAGAATGCGCTTAAAACAAACTGAAACCGGAAAAGAGGCTACATTTCTAAGCAGATTGCGAAGAAAGTTTTGTCTTGATTCCACCGTCGCGTCGCTCTCTATAATATCATTTCCGAAGTTCCTCCGGACCAAACCGAAAGCGATACTCCAACCCAACCGACAGCGCAGAGGAAATGGTTTATAATTTGCCACTAATTAAGTGGTAGTTTCCGGAATCAGGGCGAACCGGATGGGGCTTTTTCTGTGTGCGAAGAACTCAGCAAACGGAAATACCCGACGAAAACAATCACTAAAACTGAAAATACCATAAAATCGAAGATAGTAGCATGGTAAGAGCAACATCAGCTACAGGAAAACAGCAACTTCTCTGATGAAATATCCAATGAAAAGGCAATTCATTGCAGAATACCATCACAATATGAGTAATTGTAGCTACCATAAAAATACTGTATAACTTATACTTACGTACCATACCATGTATCGTAAGTTAAATTTGATATCTGATCGTTAGTCTAAAAAATGTTTTTTCATTCAATCACAATACATTTATTTATACAATGAACTTTGTGTACTATTTTATGTATTGTGAATTATCATACAACGACCATTAATTGTTACCATTACTAACAGAATGTAGTATATTATTTTTATGGTAATGTCTTCCTGGATGTACCCTAACAGCAACATTTTCATTTATCATATGTGATATGCTACATACCATAAGTTGTATCATACTTTGATCTTTTTTTTTTTTTATTGTCATCATAACAATTTACGTTTGAATGATACAATACATTGTATGTATATATAGTCGGGGCCCGTGGCGTAGTTGGTCACACGTTCGCTTCATATGCGGATGGTCATGGGTTTGATTCCCAGCCCCGGCACTTGCAATTTTTCGTCAGTTGCTCTTCCCCCGAGAGCGGCTGACACTGACCCTCTTCTGAGCCCCGTGGCTCAAACGGACCCGGATACCTGGATATCGGCGAACTGCTACTCATAATGGACCCCCAATCGGACTGGAAAGGAAGAACGGCCATCCATCATCCTTGTGCTCATCATTCTACCATGTATAGAGTAGAAAAATGAAAGCAGCAGAAAGGCAACCAGTTCGATAAAGTAGAATAGAATATACATCTAGGCGCTGTACACAATGTAAGTGCAGCTGTCAAATGAAATCGCTCACGTAGTGCCCTAGTGGACAATAGAGCTGTAAATTAGGTTAAGTGATTAAGAATAAAAAAATACATTGTATCATGACTATTCTTTACTAAAATTTGTTTTTTTATTGTACGTAAACAACAGACAATCCAGTACGGTAACACCACCGACGTCGGTGGTAACACCACACATCACATACTGAAGAAGCAATGGTACGGAAAAATTCCGTTCTGTCACAATCGTAAATAATCCACCATCTCAGCGATGGCGGTTGGTGGCAGTCCAAAGGGTGGTGAAGGTGGTGGTCGTTTTTCGTTTGTCCATATTTCTTCATTGTTGTACAGAGGATGACCGCACCAAGGAGTGAGAGAATAAATATTGACTTGCCCTTTGGCGGCCCGATTCCTTCCCCGCCAGGCCAGCTTAGTGGTCGGCGCCGTCACCGAACGGAAGTCACGTGCCCGGACAGACTCGTGAAAGGAGAAATACCGACACAATCGGAAATTCCTTCGATCTTTTCCGAGTAGAGGGAAAAATCCAGACCAGTATGTGTAGGTGAACAGGAGCACACTTTAGTGTTGACTTGAAATAGCCAAGTGTCAAAATTTGTTAAGAGCTAACAGGTCTGGACAAAAATCGCTTTTTTCATTGTTACAACAACCTATACATTATATGGTTAAATGCTCAATGATGATACACTGTATGGTGAATTGCCGTACGTTATACGCTAAAACCTCCATTTAAGTCGCTGCATGGCTGATCGAAAATAATTTTTATCGTGCAAGCAATGACTAAACTATACAGTTTTATATTTTTGACAAATCTCCTTTATCATGCGGAGTGTTAAAAAATATAAAAGTCTTTAGTTTTGTCATTGCTTGTACGGTAAACATTATTTTCTATCAGCCATGCATCGACTTAAATGGAGGTTTCAGTGTATTGCTTTTGTATTGTCTTCTATATGATATCTACAATAAAACGTATTGTAATGTAACAATATAATGTTTTTTTTTGTATTGGACTTAATAATCCGCAGAAAAATCTGTACTCCTTGCAAACCAAGTATTAAAAAAAGTCTAAGTTCTCTCAATTTTTAGGAACTTTATAACAAGATTGTCTTGTTCTCATTTTGTTCTTGTTTCGTCATTCACGTCTTCTCGGGAGCTCCCTGTATCCAGTGATGATGCTCCTGAAAGGGACAATATTTCCTTTTGCTTTAAGAACGATTTTTCTGTTCTCTTTTCAAACGACGAGCGAGCAAACACCACCTCGGAGGACAGCTAGGACAACTACCAAGGAGAATGGAGACGGTAAGAAGAGTAGTGTAAGTACATCATAAATAAAAATAAATCCATTGCCATATTTGTCATCGGGTCGAGTCGTCTGAGCAGGATCGGACCAGACCTATGCGAAAAGGACGCTCTCTGGGAGTCGAAATGGCGTATTTGCGATTGGCTTCCGGTTGTTGCTGGAGCGGAAGCAGCACAAAGGTGTTTGATTTGTGAGGGAATGATCGGATGATGGAGGAATTTTCTTTTGTTCGTTAAACCATAGGAGAATGATAAGAGGAATCATACTGATGTGTACCACGTTATTAGTCAACTCAGATCAGATGGATTTAACCAAAGCTAATGATGAAATGACCAATTCGACACCTATTTCTCATTTTTAAAATGTTGTCTTCAAGGGCTTCCGGATTGATTTATAAAATAAGGTTCAGTGGCCCAACACCATAAGGACGATGAAAGGAATCGTACAGATGTGTAACACATCATTCCTTCAAGAGTTCCACCTAAAATATCACCAGGTGTTAAACCTGGAATTTAGTCAGGAGTTTTACCTGCGATTCCTTCAAAATCCCTTAAGTTCGACCTCGAATTCCATCAGAAGTTCCACTCCTGATTCATCTAGGAGTTCCACCTGGAATTTTTTCAGCAGCGCCACCTAGGCTTGCTCGGAGGATTCCAGCTGCAATTTCTACAGGAACTCCTTCGGGAGTTCGCCATTAGTTCCAACTGAGGTTCCTCTAGAAGTTCTACCTGGGTGGAATTGATCCAGTAGTATCGCCTGCGAAGAGTGGCACCTGAGACTTCTTCAGGGGTTCTACCAGAGATTTCTCCATGATATTCACCAGGAATATTTTTCAGCAGTACCACCGGGACTAGCTCGGAGGGTTCCTACTGGTAATCCTAGAAGAGTTCCTTCGAGAATTTTGGGATTGATCGAGCAGTTTCGTCTGGGATTAATCCAAGCGTGGCAAGTAAGATTTCTCCAAGGGTTCTATCTGAGATTTTTTCAAAAAAGCTGACTGAGATTTTCCATAATTTCCACCCAGGATTTCTCCAGAAGTGTCACCGAAGATTTCAAGAGCAGTTTCATCTGAGATTTCTCCTTGAGTTCCATCTGGGATCCTCTGGAAATTCCACTTGAAAGAGTTCCTATCCTACGGAAATGTTCCTTCGAGAATTGCTCCGGGAATGCTTCTTCAGAAGTTTTTTTTATTTCGGAAGTGGTCCTTGAAAAATGTTTTCCCAAGAACTCTCTACGTGTTCCTTCAGCATTGTTCTTCGATAAGTGTCTTTATAGTCGAGTACTTTCGGGTATGTTGTTCTACAAGCTCCCCGGGGAGTGTTACTTCGCGCCACCTGGACTGTTCCTTCAGACGTACATACGAAAGCGTCTCTCAAGAAATGTTCCTATAGGAATCCTTCTGCAGGATTTGCCCCAAAAAAATCAAAAGTAATTTTCTTTTCGATGAATAGCCGATAATATTATCAATACAGATCAAAGGGAATCCTAATGAAATTGACAAAAGAACTCTCACAATACTTCCCAGCAATTGTTGGAGGACGCTCTATTCCGTCTGTTGAAAATAGGTCCAATTCAACATCTATTCGCAAAATTATTTGAGTGCTTCAAATGGAGTACCTCACTCGTCAGGAATGCGATTAGAATCGGTGCTAATTCGTTAGAAATGTCATTTTCCTCTCATCTCTGCTTGACGCTCTCTATGTCAACTCTTGCAGTCTTGGAATATCGTCCAATTCGACACCTATTTGCAGCATTCGTTGAATGCTTTCGAGAGCAATTTCACATTTATCAGTATTGCGATTAAAATCGATGCTAATTCGTTCGAAATGTCTAATCGAATAATCTCTCATCTCAGCTAGACGCTCTATTCCAGCTGTTGAATTCGTAGAAATGGGTCCAGTTCGACACCTATTCGTAACTTTCCTTGAGTTGGTGAGCGCAGATTCACATAGCGTTTAACGTCGGTGCTAATTTGTTCGAAATGTTGAAATTTCTTACCTCTGCTTGACGTTTTATTCCAACTCTGAGCCCGTTTTAAAATCGTCCAATTCGACACCTATTTGCAACATTCTTTGAGTTCTTCAAAAGCCGTTTCTCAATCTTCAGTTTTGTGATTAGAATCGGTGCTAATTTGTTCGAAATGTCAATTCGTTTTTATCTCTGGTGGATAGTCATCTCAACTTTTGTAAAATTGTCCGATTCGACACCTATTCGTTGAGTAACTTGAGAGAAGTGTCACATTCATCAATATTTCGACTAAAATCAAAGCAAACTCGCTCTAAATGTTGAATAGTATGACCTCTCATCACCGCTACTGACTCGATACATGTAAATTGACCATGGAAATGTAAATTATTAGAAATGTCGATTCCCTCTCATCTCTGCTGGACGCTCTATATCAACTCTTGCAGTCTTGGAATATCGTCCAATTCGACACCTATTCGCAGCATTCGTCGAATGCTTTGAGAGCAGTTCCACATTCATCAGTGTCTATTCGAATAATCTCTCATCTCAGCTAGACGCTCTAATTCAACTCTTGGCCTCGTGAAAATGGGTCCAATTCGACACCTATTCGTAACTTTCTTGAGTTGCATGAGCGCAGTTTCACATAGCATTTAACGTCGGTGTTAATTTGTTCGCAATGTTGAATCGTCTCACCTCTGCTGGACGCTCTATTCCAACTCTTAGCCTGCTTTAAAGTCGTCCAATTCGACACCTATTTGCAACATTCTTTAAGTTCTTCAAAGGCCATTTCTCAATCTTCACTACTGCGACTAGAATCGGAGCTAATCTGTTCGAAATGTCGATTCGCTCTCATCTCTGGTGGATGCTCTATCTCATCTCTTGGAAAATTGTCTGATTCGACACCAATTCGTTGAGTTACTTGAGAGAAATTTCACATTCATCAATATTTCGATTAAAATCAACGCAAATTCCCTCTAAATGTCGAATCGTATGACCTCTCACCGCCGCTGCTGACTCGGTACATGTAAATCCAAGGAAAAACTTAAACCGAAAATCGACTGCAGATAGTTATCGAACTGTTCTCTGTATAGTTTGCAGCTCGTCACAGCATCATCATCCCAATCGTAGAATATGGTGACACACAAGGTGTTTATGTTTATCAGCTAGCATTTTTTTTACTTCGCCTTCTGATGATGGCCGCCACACCAAGAAGGACGCACGACAATGAGTCCGGTCCGGACCGGAGGATGTGCCTTTCGTCGTGTTCGAGAGGATTTAGAAACATCCCCCGTTTGATATGGTGAGTTGGAGATAGGGGGTGCGATGGTCTGTTTGCATATCCACCACCACCACCAAATGTGACGATGAAGACGATGGCAAACACGCAGCAGCAGCAGCAACGATTATGAACACCGCACTCTCAAGGACTCTCTCAGTTAGAAGTGGGTGAGGGTGATCAAATATGAGTCAGGAAGAAGGATGCGATGGGGATGGGAATAGACGTCCAATAGCACATACTGGCTGGTGTCTGTGCTGATTATGCTTGAAGAGGGGTTCTCTCAAAGAGGAAGTGATTAGGTTTGTTTGGCAGAGAGTTTTTGTGGAACGTGTGTCGAACGATTTAATCTTATTTTGGAGCTGAAGGGGGACATGTGTAATCCTTCGATGTGTGGCGAGGAGATTTAGTTGGGATTTACAATTAGGTAACAATGTCTTTTGTTGAATTTATGGGCTTAAGTTTCGAGATTGTTAAAGTGAACAAATTTAGGGGTAACCAATTCTACACCTATTTGCAAAAAAAAACTTTTAGCAACGTAATCGACGGTGACTGATCCAAGCAGTATAGTATTTACATGCGTCACATTTTCGTAACGCCTAAATTTACGAGATGACCAATTCGACACCTATCTTCATACTACAAAAGGTTATTTGTAATCAGTCACAAGTTCAGTTGAAAACCTCATCGCATCGATTGGTCTGCTCTGTTGCTTGAAGTTTAATCTGAATTGAAATGGAAACATTTAAATTAAAGTTGAGTGGGAACCAATTCGACACCTATTTCGACACCTTTTCCGATTTTCGACACCATTTTGATTTCTTGAAGCGAGTTGTGTGCTAACTGCACAATTATTTCCAACCATTCATTGGAGTTCTAGGTTAATTTGTGAACAGCTTGAGTATGAAACTGATTTCTCCAGGAGTCTGGAGCTGATTGCTCCAGAAGTCTGGAGCTGATTGCTCCAGAAGTCTGAAGCTGATTGCTCCAGAAGTCTGGAGCTGATGGCTCCAGAAGTCTGGAGCTGATTGCTCCAGAAGTCTGGATCTGATTGCTCCAGAAATCTGGAGCTGATTGCTCCAGAAGTCTGGAGCTGATTGCTCTAGAAGACTGGAGCTGATTGCTCCAGGAGTCTGGAGCTGATTGCTCTAGGATTCTGCAGCTGATTGCTCTGGGAGTCTGGAGCTGATTGCTTCAGGAGTCTGGAGCTGATTGCTCCAGGAGTCTGGAGCTAATTGCACAAGGAGTCTAAAACTAATTACTCTAAGCGTCTTGAATTGATTGTTTCAGGAGTCTAGAATTGATTGCTTCAGGAGTCTGAAGCTGATTGCAGAATGTGTCTGGAGCTGATTGCTTCAGGAGTCTGGAGCTGATAGCTTCAGAAGTCTAGAATTGATTGCTCCATGAGTCTGGAGCTGATTGCTCCAGAAGCCTTGAACTGATTGCTCCAGGAGTCTGGAGCTGATTGCTACAGGAGTCTCGAGCAGGTTACTCCAGGAGTCTGTAGCTGATTGCTCCAGAAGTCTAGAATTGATTGCTCCATGAGTCTGGAGCTGATTGCTCCAGTAATCTGGAGCTGATTGCTCCAGTAGTCTGGCGCTGATTGATCCAGGAGTCTGGAGCTGATTGCTCCAGAAGTCTAGAATTGATTGCTCCAGGAGTCTGGAGCTGATTGCTCCATGAGTCTGGAGCTAATTGGTCCAGGAGTCTTGAACTGATTGCTCCAGGAGTCTAGAACAGATTACTCCAGGAGTCTACAACTGATTACTCTAGGACACGGGTTCCCAACCGGTGGTCCGCGGCCCCCTGGGGGGCCGTGAAGCCAGTCCAAGGGGGCCGCGACGTTACCAAAAGAAATTGTTAAATTTTTATTTTATTTTGTGCAAATTATATCCATTTAAAATTTTGTATACGGCCACCCCCAAAAGGCACAATTTGAGGAACAAAATGTCATTATAAAGTGCCTCAGAAGAAACAAAAATTTTCGGCTGCGCCGCTGTTTTTCAGCTACGACTCAAATTCAATGTTCATGACATTAATGTTTACGAAATGTGTATGTCGAATAAAAAAAAAACGTATCATTGAACGTCGAAAAAATCTCTCCCACAATAGATTTCTGGCTACGTCACTGTTCCAAAAAAAAAAACGGTTTCATTAATTTAATTCATATTTTTTTGTAAAAAAAAATAGTGGGCCCCAGATGTTTTGACAATTCTTAAAGGGGGTCGCCACCTGAAAAAGGTTGGGAACCCCTGCTCTAGGAGTCTGGAGCTGATTACTCCAGGCGTGTGGAGCTGATTTCTCCAGGAATCTGTAGTTGATTGCTCCAGAAGTCTAGAATTAATTGCTCCAGGCGTCTGAAGATGATTGCTCCATGAGTCTGGAGCTGATTGCTCTATGAATCTGGATCTAATTGCTCCAGGAATCTGGAGCACATTGTCCCAGGAGTCTGGAATTGATTGCTCCAGGTGCCTGGAGTTGATTGCTTCAAGAGTCTCTGCTGGAGCCTGAAGCCGATCGCTCTGGATCTGGAGTAGTTTATTCCGAGAGTGTAGAGCAGATAGCTTCTGTAATTTCGTGTTAGATGTCGAATTGGTCACTCTAGACTTTTCAAACCTCTCTTGTTGCAATTTGTACAAGTTTTTTCTAGTTTTTTTTCATTAGGAATAACAAGTTTGATTAACCAAGCCTCACTCCTGACCATTTCAAACAGATGTCGAATTGGTCACCCACCAGATTCGCCAAAACCATTGCAAAGCTTAATCAAACTTTAACCGCTTGAAAGCACAAAATCGAACCAACAGAATTAATCCACAACCCCGCAGAAACGTGCTCCAACCTCCGTAACTGAAAATTCTTTGTCGGTCGACATCGTCGAACGGAAAAATGCTCTGGCGGCACCAGCAACAACAACGATGCCAAAACCCGGAAGCTACCTGTTAGCACTTTAAATCCTTCCGTTAGTCTTGCTCTGTTCCGTAAGTTCCTCAACCTCGCCGTGCTCGTAAACTCGCACACAATGCACAAGAAGCGCAGGAAACCCTCTTCCTCTAGGCACCTTTTCCTACCTTCAGACAGCACAGCACACACACGAACCACACGAGCGAGCAAGTTATGTGATGTTTGCACTTTTCACATGTGCTAGGTAAAGAGAGTGCCTGCCTGAGCCACGACAGAAAGATGCACGGTATCCTAACCTCAATCATCGTTTATTTTTTTTTCTGCAACGGACGACCGAGTCGTAAACCGGGCTACTGGCTTCGTTTTAGTCGTTCAGTTTCGATCGTCTTACATACAACTTTGAAATTCTAGGGCAATGCGGGCGCGACAGTTTTGTCACCCGGGCAGAATTATCCGTAGTTTTATGGTAGTTTCTGTGTATAACAATTACTCTTATTGTAGTTGCATAGTGAGGTAACCATATGCTCAATCGTTCTGGAAATGTAAAGTACACCATATAAAGGCTAAAATAATTAAAGCAAAAAGTAGTTTTTTTTGTATTGTTACAATACTGTTCATCATTATTTTATGGTACGCAACTATAAGCGGTATTGTTATTCTATAGTTTTTTTTCTGTATTCCAAGTAGGATATATTCAGATGGACTGCAACAATGGACGACTTTATCACTGTTGGAATACCACCTACCATATCAAGAATATTCAACTTATGGTAACCACAAGAGTTATCGTTATTTTATCGTTTATCGCACTAAGAACGTCATTTTTAAGCCTTCATTTTTACTAGGGCACCACCACCGACTCAAAAGCTTGCCTCGCTCTGAGGAGACATATTGAAAAGATGGTAGAATTTTTATTTCCACTGCGCTGACAATGGTGCTCGCGCTGCGCCATCTTCCCCCGTATTACATTTATTATTTTCCTATCGTTTTGAAAGGGTTAGAGGCGCAAGCACCAACCCCACCAAAAACGGGAAGATTCTTCTCCTTCGGTTCAGATGATAAAAGGATTGAGAATCAATAATTTGTACAAAGGAAGCCCAACTGCTGGAGAACCGCCGCCACCGTTCAAAGAGAGACAGGTCCTTTGGTCGCAATCGTTTTCTTCCAGAGTTCTCTGGAAGGGAAAAACCGGACTCCAACGAATAGGAAGAATTTCCTTTGCTTCCTTCGTCCTTGGCGCTGCTATTGCCGCCACATTGCTTTTATCCCGGCTGGTTGGTGGGTCAAAGCGACCAGGAGAAAAAAAAATCCCGGAGATTTTAATAAGATTGAGAGGTTGTCACGAAGACGAAGACGTCTTCGAGCGAGTTCGAGTCGGACTTCTTATCTGACGGCAACTCTTTTGGGCATGATGACGATTCTCAAATCTCAATCACTGACTGTTGCAAGTGCTGGCGCTGCTGCTGCGGCAGGGATTTATCCGCCATCAATCGGTGATTAAAGTGTTTCCCGAGGCTGTGTGAACTTGAATGGGGCTTCGGGTTCGCGTACCGGGATTACCGGGGAAAGTTGGGTAAGTCCTCACCACAAACTGTAATCGGATTTGGGTGGCGGTAAGTAATTTTCCGCTGCAGTGAATGCTGTGAACGGGGATCACTGTAGAGTGCATAATACATTTTAAAGAAATAAGGTAATTCGTTTAAACTTGTTACATTTTCATCAATTTCTGATGCAAAATAGGTTTCGAGTTGGTTTCCCTGCTTGTTCAATACCTGTAGATCAGATGTGCTCAAACCATATTTAGAAAATGCATTTGAAAGACTTATGTCTATGGTCTGATTGCCGTTGTGGACAAGTTCCATTCTTAAGAACTCACCTGGTTTTGCCTTTCGCATAAGACATTTGTGCCTAGATTTAAACAGGTATCGAATTGGTCCACGTGATACATATCTGCCATACTCCATTCAAATTGTACTTTCACAGTTTAGACGTCAGCTGAGCAACTTTGCTGAAGACACAGATCTTCAAAACTGCTAGATATTCGAGCTTGTTGACCTTCACTTAAAACAGATGTTGAATTGGTCCTCAAATATATAAAACAAACTATAGTGATTCTTACATATTCCATATTTCCCGATTCCCGGATTCCCGATTCCCGGATTCCCGACTAAATATACGCTTGGGAGAAAGAAGGAATCTACCCGTGGAAGCTTACGGTCGTATTCGTAGATCTAAAATAGGTGGAGTAGGTGTCGAATCGCCCCCCAAATTTGAGAAAACAGCGGTTTGAAACACATTTTGAACAAATTTTACGCGTTTCGATCGATTTGACTGATGTCATTCACAAAACCAAATGAATCCACTCGCTGTTGGTCCTATCCTAGTACCTTTGGCTCAAACAGATGTCGAATTGGTCGAATAAGAGGCAATACGATTCGGAATTACGTACGAATTTGCACTAATCAAACGCAATACTGTTGAATGTGAATTTTCTCTTAAATTACTAAACGAATACTGCCAATAGGTGTCAAACTGGATGGTTTGAGTGGCTAGAACAGTTGTTATGAACAGGTGTCGAATTGGTCTCTATAAAAAAGACATCCTTCATACTACTGCACAAATTTTAACCGCATCAGTATGAAAGCTAGATAATTTGTTTACAACTATTTCCCAAAACCTTTGGATGAAATTTCAAATTTTTTAAACAGATGTCGAATTGGTCCTCAAATACAAACTATAGCAATTCTTACATATTTCAAGTTTCACGACATTTAGGAAGAATCGATACATTCGTGGATTCCCGACTAAATATATCCTTGGAAGAAGGAAGAAATCTACCCGTGGAAGCTGACGGTCGTATTCGTAGATCTGGAATAGATGGAATAGGTATCGAATTGCCTCTCAAATTTGAGAAAACAGCGGTTTGAATCCGATTTTGAACAAATTTTACGCGTTTCGATCGATTTGAATGATGTCATTCACAAAACTAAATGACTCCACTCGTTTTTGGTCCTATTCTCGTACCTTTGGCTCAAACAGGTGTCGAATTGGTCCAACAGAGAATAAAAGGCACTATGTTTCAAAATTACGTACGAATTTGCACTAATTCAACCGCAATACTGTTGAATGTGAATTTTCTCTTCAAGTACTCAACTAATGTTGCCAATAGGTGTCGAATTGGATGGTTTGAGTGGCTTAAACAGTTGTTATGAACAGGTGCGAATTGGTCTCTATAAAAAAGACATCTTTCATACTACTGCACAAATTTTAACCGCATCAGTATGAAAGCTAGATAATTTGTTTACAACTATTTCCCAAAACCTTTGGATGAAATTTCAAATTTTTTAAACAGATGTCGAATTGGTCCTCAAATACAAACTATAGTAATTCTTACATATTCCAAGTTTCACGACATTTTGGAAGAATCGATACATTCGTGAATTCCCGACTAAATATATCCTTGGAAGAAGGAAGAAATCTACCCGTGGAAGCTTACGGTCGTATTCGTAGATCTGGAATAGATGAAATAGGTGTCGAATTGCCTCTCAAATTTGAAAAAAAAAACAGTGGTTTAAATCCGATTTTGAACAAACCTTACGCGTTTCGATCCATTTGAATGATGTCATTCACAAAACTAAATGACTCCACTCGTAGTTGGTCCTATCCTCGTACCTTCGGCTCAAACAGCTGTCGAATTGGTTCTTGTACGTGAACGTTTCGAAATTACGTACAAAGTTGCACCAATTCAATCGCAATACTGTTGAATGTGAATGCTCCTCAAATGTTGTCAATAGGTAACGAATTCGATGGTTTGAGTGGCTTAAACAGTTTTGATGAACAGGTGTCGAATTGGTCTCTATAGGAAAGACATCCTTCATACTACTGTACAAATTTCAACCGCATCAGTACGAAAACGAAATAAGTTATATATAATCAATCAATCAAAACATTTGAATGACATTTCAAAATTTTCGAACAGATGTCGAATTGGTTCCCACAAATTTCAACTTTCCCACTTTTCAACCATCTGAGCTATTAAGGTGTCATCAATATGGCACTTCCTCACTCCTAGTTGAACTAATCAACGGTTTTTCATCCCCTCAATCCATCGCACTCAGGTCCCAATCGGAGCAACACTGTTGTGTTGATCTTGACTCCCCTCACTACACCTACCCGTCTCCCTCCTGCGAAAACTTTCCCGATAATCCTTTCCCTGCCACATACTGCACTAAACTACAACAAACTGTCCCGAACCCGAACGGACGGACTGAACTATCGCAAGCAGCACAGACCAAGGAAGGACCTCCACCTCCCGACTGCTGGTCGCCACACACAACCGAGTCGAGTGTGTTTGTCTTTTGGCCACTTGCCGTCTAGTCGGAGATAGAGAAGTAGCAGTCTCGGGCTAGATAATATTTGCTTTTTCGGTTAGTGGATAAACTTGGTTGACACATTTGCTGAGGCTCGGCCTTTCCTCCCGCTCGAACGGCCGCCTTTTATCCTTCCTAGGACCTAGTCCGCTGGCTGTGGTAAGGTGCAATGAAGTTCTCGATGTCGTCGTCATCGCATTAGGAGATTTCTGAGCGGTACACCTGGACCGGTGGTCGGTGGTTCCGTTTCAGAGAGGGGTCAAACAGTGCCGATTGAGTGGATTTTGGATAAGGCTTAGAAAATATCGTATCAAAACCTTGGAGAGCTTTGCAGCAGAAGCTTGTAAGATTTGGCAGAAAAAGCTTAGAAGATTTCACAAGAGAAACTTGGAAGGCTTCACCTAGAAGCTTGCAAGGCTTCGCAGCAGAAGCTTCCAAGGCTTCGCAGTCAGAAGCTTGCAAGGCTTCGCAGGCAGAAGCTTGCAAGGCTTCGCAGGCAGAAGCTTGCAAGGCTTCGCAGGCAGAAGCTTGCAAGGCTTCGCAGGCAGAAGCTTGCAAGGCTTCGCAGGCAGAAGCTTGCAAGGCTTCGCAGCCAGAAGCTTGGAAGGCTTCGCAGCCAGAAGCTTGGAAGGCTTCGCAGCCAGAAGCTTGGAAGGCTTCGCAGCCAGAAGCTTGGAAGGCTTCGCAGCCAGAAGCTTGGAAGGCTTCGCAGCCAGAAGCTTGGAAGGCTTCGCAGCCAGAAGCTTGGAAGGCTTCGCAGCCAGAAGCTTGGAAGGCTTCGCAGCCAGAAGCTTGGAAGGCTTCGCAGCCAGAAGCTTGGAAGGCTTCGCAGCCAGAAGCTTGGAAGGCTTCGCAGCCAGAAGCTTGGAAGGCTTCGCAGCCAGAAGCTTGGAAGGCTTCGCAGCCAGAAGCTTGGAAGGCTTCGCAGCCAGAAGCTTGGAAGGCTTGGCAGCCAGAAGCTTGGAAGGCTTCGCAGCCAGAAGCTTGGAAGGCTTCGCAGCCAGAAGCTTGGAAGGCTTCGCAGCCAGAAGCTTGGAAGGCTTCGCAGCCAGAAGCTTGGAAGGCTTCGCAGCCAGAAGCTTGGAAGGCTTCGCAGCCAGAAGCTTGGAAGGCTTCGCAGCCAGAAGCTTGGAAGGCTTCGCAGCCAGAAGCTTGGAAGGCTTCGCAGCCAGAAGCTTGGAAGGCTTCGCAGCCAGAAGCTTGGAAGGCTTCGCAGCCAGAAGCTTGGAAGGCTTCGCAGCCAGAAGCTTGGAAGGCTTCGCAGTCAGAAGCTTGGAAGGCTTCGCAGCCAGAAGCTTGGAAGGCTTCGCAGCCAGAAGCTTGGAAGGCTTCGCAGCCAGAAGCTTGGAAGGCTTCGCAGGCAGAAGCTTGGAAGGCTTCGCAGGCAGAAGCTTGGAAGGCTTCGCAGGCAGAAGCTTGGAAGGCTTCGCAGGCAGAAGCTTGGAAGGCTTCGCAGGCAGAAGCTTGGAAGGCTTCGCAGGCAGAAGCTTGGAAGGCTTCGCAGGCAGAAGCTTGGAAGGCTTCGCAGACAGAAGCTTGAAAGGCATCGCAGGCAGAAGCTTGGAAGGCTTCGCAGGCAGAAGCTTGGAAGGCTTCGCAGGCAGAAGCTTGGAAGGCTTCGCAGGCAGAAGCTTGGAAGGCTTCGCAGGCAGAAGCTTGGAAGGTTTCGCAGGCAGAAGCTTGGAAGGCTTCGCAGCAGTAGCTTGGAAGGATTCGCAGCAGTAGCTTGGAAGGCTTCGCAATAGAAGCTTGCAACAGAACAGAAGCAGAATATTGGAAGGCTTCACATACAAAGTTAAAAAGGCTTCCGAGCAGAAGTTCGGATGCTATTACAGTAGAAGCATGGAAGGTTTCGCCGCAGAAGCTTGGAAAGGGCAGCCAAAACATTTCAAGGCTTCCTATAAACAACTCAAGCATTTTCATGTTTTTTCATCTAAAGATCTTTCTTTGTCAATTAAAGTCAGAGAACAAAATCTTCCAATCGTCGGTGTCGCAAAATTCCACAAACGCAAATTCCAGGTTGCATACTTTCTGGCAAAATGAAGCAACCAAAGCCAAAAACCCGCACGATAGTGCGGTTTTCCTCCTAACCACCATCAGTGGAAACTTTCCCATCTGCGACCGCAACGTCTTCGTCTTTGTCTTTCTCAGCGGCGACGATGACGACGACGAAGATTCCGAGCCGAAAAACCGGTTCTCAAACAAAAAGGAGACATCGCACCAGTCTAGTAAGTAGTAACGGGAAGAGGCTAATAGCTTCCGAAGCAGTGTCAAACTTTGTCTACCCTTCTTGTCGGGGTGTCGCCGTTCCTCTGTAGTTGTAGTAAATGGTGTCAACTACTGGGTTCATGAGCTCGAACTGTTCTTTGCGAGGAGATGTTTTAGTAGCACAGAGTAGGTACTTGTCACACTCCATTGAGAAACGAGTGAAACTTGTCGCCGTCGGAGTCGGTGGCGCCGGCGACAATGTTCGAGGAAAACGACCGACTCCCGAGTTGGAGGATGCAAGATAATTGTAACTCTGTTTTATCCTGTTAAAGCATTTAAAGAAACATATACGCAGCAGAAGTTTGGAAGACTTTGCAACAGAAGCTTTAAAGATTTCGCAACAGAATCTAGGATGGCTTTGCAACAGGAGCTTGAAAGCCTTCTTAGCAGAAGCTTGGAAGGCTTCGCAGCAGAAGCTTGGAAGACTTCGCAGCAGAAGCTTGGAAGGCTTCGCCGGCAGAAGCTTGGAAGGCTTCGCCGGCAGAAACTTGGAAGGCTTCGCCGGCAGAAGCTTGGAAGGCTTCGCCGGCAGAAGCTTGGAAGGCTTCGCCGGCAGAAGCTTGGAAGGCTTCGCCGGCAGAAGCTTGGAAGGCTTCGCCGGCAGAAGCTTGGAAGGCTTCGCCGGCAGAAGCTTGGAAGGCTTCGCCGGCAGAAGCTTGGAAGGCTTCGCCGGCAGAAGCTTGGAAGGCTTCGCCGGCAGAAGCTTGGAAGGCTTCGCCGGCAGAAGCTTGGAAGGCTTCGCCGGCAGAAGCTTGGAAGGCTTCGCCGGCAGAAGCTTGGAAGGCTTCGCCGGCAGAAGCTTGGAAGGCTTCGCCGGCAGAAGCTTGGAAGGCTTCGCCGGCAGAAGCTTGGAAGGCTTCGCAGGCAGAAGCTTGGAAGGCTTCGCCGGCAGAAGCTTGGAAGGCTTCGCCGGCAGAAGCTTGGAAGGCTTCGCCGGCAGAAGCTTGGAAGGCTTCGCCGGCAGAAGCTTGGAAGGCTTCGCCGGCAGAAGCTTGGAAGGCTTCGCCGGCAGAAGCTTGGAAGGCTTCGCAGCAGAAGCTTGGAAGGCTTCGCAGCAGAAGCTCGGACGGCTTCGCAGCAGAAGCTTGGAAGGCTTTGCAGCAGAAGCTTGGAAGGCTTCGCAGTAGAAGCTTGAAAGGCTTCGCAGCAGAAGCTTGAAAGGCTTCGCAGTAGAAGCTTGAAAGGCTTCGCAGCAGAAGCTTGAAAGGCTTCGCAGCAGAAGCTTGGAAGGCTTCGCAGCAGAAGCTTGAAAGACTACGCAGCAGAAGCTTGGAAGGCTTCGCAGTACAAGTCTAGAAGGCTTGGCAATAGAAGTCTGGATGGCTTCGCAGCAGAAGCTTGGAAGGCTTCGCAGCAGAAGCTTGAAAGGCTTTTCAGCAAAAGCTTGGGAGGCTTCGCAGCCGAATCTTGAAAGACTACGCAGCAGAAGCTTGGAAGTCTTCGCAGTAGAAGCTTGGAAGGCTTCGTAGCAGAAGTTTGTCAAAAAGTAGCAATTGAAGTTAACAATTTGTTACTGCATCTCAGTCGGGCCAACTCGAAGACGATGACGATAATGATGATGGTCAATAAGGAGCAACTTCCTGTTGCTGCTGCTGGGTTGCAGCAACATTCACTTTTCCCCGTTACTCGTATCGTGTATGTGGTGCCACCAATCTATGGGATGAGCTGGTAATTGTGTCTGATGAGATGAGTAAGTAATTGTCGGTGTCGAAGTACACTTGAGCTGCTGGTGGATAATGTCGGTGACATTATTACGGTTTCATCGGGAGGAAAATTGCCGGGTTCTGGTCGTGTGGGGATGTCGCCATTTGAAAAGGAATGGGTTTAAAATAAATGTGTTTTTTTATAAATATCCCTGGAGAAGACTATTAATGGTAGACGAAACGTCAAAAGATTGATTTGGCAAGTAAATCGTGTCATTAAATTGTAAAAAATAAAATGATTACTTCAAAGTTTTTAAATTTTTATATTTTTTGACAAATTTGCAGCTAGAACAATGTTTGACGTTTCGGACAACTTGTAGAACCTTCTTCAAGGTTATATTGCATCAATTTATATAATAAATTTATCTAAACATCGCAGAGTACTACCATTTAAAGGTACACCATAAATTCATTCACAAATCACCTCCGTTACCTCACGGAGACGTATCAAACCGGCTCCTCTATCAATCAAAGGATACGAGCCTTCCTGGCGACTTAAGTCTTCATTAAAACCACATTAATTCCCCAATTCCAGCACCATCAAGCACCTGTCGTCGTCGGTTTCCCGACATAGAAAGGTTCGAAACAAAAATGAGGAATTAATCCCTTTTGCTTCCGCGTATTCTCAGACGAAGGAAGCCTCTCTCCCCATGAAAGCAGAAATTAGAAAACCTAGTCGTAAATCCCACCTTGGCGCAGCTGTAGCACAACGAAGACGATGCCACGTCAAAAATCACAGAGAAGACCTTCTTGCGCGCGCGAGACGAACAGAGCCAGCGTGTCTAGGATTAGGTGTCGTCGTCGTCATCGGAGGAGAAGGCCACCAAATATGGGTGGTGGGAATTATTAGAAAATTGCTTTTCTCGGTTTGCAAACCGAGACCGTGGCGGGAGGGATGACGACTCTTGGGAATTCCGGTCGAAATACGAGCGAAAGCCAAATGAGACTGGTGCCCGAGCCGAACCGAGCTGTAATCCTGCTTTTGTTTCAGAGAATTCTGAAGAAAGCAGGTGGCGAGACGAATCTTTTGGTGGTCGTGGAGGTCTATTGTGTGGGGTTTACCAAGAAGGGGAAGGGCAGTAGAAGGAATTACAGCTGAAACTCCCATCAATGGATTATTAATTAGCTACTTTCAATTTAAAATATTTTAAATTCGTTCAATTTGAGAGAAACTTGGCGTCAAAGCTAATGGGCGTTTAGTGGACTTCAAATTCAAAATTTTACGGACTGAATCGAGTGAAAGAAAGTAATTTTGAAGAAGACATACAGCAAAGAAGAATGGAAGGCGTTTTAGGGGAATACTTTGAACGGAAGCTTAGAAGTTTATGATAGCTTCGCAGCAGAAACTAAGATGGATAATAGAAGTTTGCGAAGATCAGCAGAAAATGAAAATTCCAAAGTTGGAACGATTCTCAGATGAATCTTTGAAAGCTTTTCATCGGTAACCAAGGCTTCACCAGAAGGCTTCACAGGAGAAGTTCAGGAGGCTTCTCAGAAGAAGATCAGGAGGCTGCTCAGGAGGCTTTTCAAGAGAAGTTCAGGAGGCTTCTTAGCAGAAGCTCAGGAGGCTTCTCAGCAGAAGCTCAGGAGGCTTCTCAGCAGAAGCTCAGGAGGCTTCTCAGCAGAAGCTCAGGAGGCTTCTCAACAGAAGCTCAGGAGGCTTCTCAGGAGAAGCTTAGGAGAAGCTCGGGAGGCTTCTCAGGAGAAACTCGGGAGGCTTCTCAGGAGAAGCTCAGGGGGCTTCTCAGGAGAAGCTCAGGGGGCTTCTCAGGAGAAGCTCAGGGGGCTTCTCAGGAGAAGCTCAGGGGGCTTCTCAGGAGAAGCTCAGGGGGCTTCTCAGGAGAAGCTCAGGGGGCTTCTCAGGAGAAGTTCAGGGGGCTTCTCAGGAGAAGCTCAGGGGGCTTCTCAGGAGAAGCTCAGGGGGCTTCTCAGGAGAAGCTCAGGGGGCTTCTCAGGAGAAGCTCAGGGGGCTTCTCAGGAGAAGCTCAGGGGGCTTCTCAGGAGAAGCTCAGGGGGCTTCTCAGGAGAAGCTCAGGGGGCTTCTCAGGAGAAGCTCAGGGGGCTTCTCAGGAGAAGCTCAGGGGGCTTCTCAGGAGAAGCTCAGGGGGCTTCTCAGGAGAAGCTCAGGGGGCTTCTCAGGAGAAGCTCAGGGGGCTTCTCAGGAGAAGCTCAGGGGGCTTCTCAGGAGAAGCTCAGGGGGCTTCTCAGGAGAAGCTCAGGGGGCTTCTCAGGAGAAGCTCAGGGGGCTTCTCAGGAGAAGCTCAGGGGGCTTCTCAGGAGAAGCTCAGGGGGCTTCTCAGGAGAAGCTCAGGGGGCTTCTCAGGAGAAGCTCAGGGGGCTTCTCAGGAGAAGCTCAGGGGGCTTCTCAGGAGAAGCTCAGGGGGCTTCTCAGGAGAAGCTCAGGGGGCTTCTCAGGAGAAGCTCAGGGGGCTTCTCAGGAGAAGCTCAGGGGGCTTCTCAGGAGAAGCTCAGGGGGCTTCTCAGGAGAAGCTCAGGGGGCTTCTCAGGAGAAGCTCAGGGGGCTTCTCAGGAGAAGCTCAGGGGGCTTCTCAGGAGAAGCTCAGGGGGCTTCTCAGGAGAAGCTCAGGGGGCTTCTCAGGAGAAGCTCAGAGGGCTTCTCAGGAGAAGCTCAGGGGGCTTCTCAGGAGAAGCTCAGGGGGCTTCTCAGGAGAAGCTCAGGGGGCTTCTCAGGAGAAGCTCAGGGGGCTTCTCAGGAGAAGCTCAGGGGGCTTCTCGGGAGAAGCTCAGGGGGCTTCTCAGGAGAAGCTCAGCGGGCTTCTCAGGAGAAGCTCAGGGGGCTTCTCAGGAGAAGCTCGGGAGGTTTCTCAGGAGAAGCTCGGGAGACTTCTCAGGAGAAGCTCGGGAGGCTTCTCAGGAGAAGCTCGGGAGGCTTCTCAGGAGAAGCTCGGGAGGCTTCTCAGGAGAAGCTCGGGAGGCTTCTCAGGAGAAGCTCGGGAGGCTTCTCAGGAGAAGCTCAGGGGGCTTCTCAGGAGAAGCTCAGGAGGCATCTCAGGAGAAACTCAAGAGGCTTCTCAGGAGAAGCTCAGGAGGCTTCTCAGGAGAAGCTCAGGAGGCTTCTCAGGAGAAGCTCAGGAGGCTTCTCAGGAGAAGCTCAGGAGGCTTCTCAGGAGAAGCTCAGGAGGCTTCCCAGGAGAAGCTCAGGAGGCTTCTCAGGAGAAGCTCAGGAGGCTTCTCAGGAGAAGCTCAGGAGGCTTCTCAGGAGAAGCTCAGGAGGCTTCTCAGGAGAAGCTCAGGAGGCTTCTCAGGAGAAGCTCAGGAGGCTTCTCAGGAGAAGCTCAGGAGGCTTCTCAGGAGAAGCTCAGGAGGTTTTCAGGAAAAGCGCATGAGGCTTCTCGAAAGAAGCTCAGAAGGCTTCTCAGGAGAAGCTCAGCAGGCTTCTCAGGAGAAGCTCAGCAGGCTTCTCAGGAGAAGCTCAGCAGGCTTCTCAGGAGAAGCTCAGCAGGCTTCTCAGGAGAAGCTCAGCAGGCTTCTCAGGAGAAGCTCAGCAGGCTTCTCAGGAGAAGCTCAGCAGGCTTCTCAGGAGAAGCTCAGCAGGCTTCTCAGGAGAAGCTCAGCAGGCTTCTCAGGAGAAGCTCAGCAGGCTTCTCAGGAGAAGCTCAGCAGGCTTCTCAGGAGAAGCTCAGCAGGCTTCTCAGGAGAAGCTCAGCAGGCTTCTCAGGAGAAGCTCAGCAGGCTTCTCAGAAGAAGCTCAGCAGGCTTCCCAGGAGAAGCTCAGCAGGCTTCTCAGGAGGAGCTCAGCAGGCTTCTCAGGAAAAACTCAGGAGACTTCTCAGGAGAAGCTCAGGAGACTTCTCAGGCGAAGTTCAGGAGACTTTTCAGGAGAAGCTCAGGAGGCTTATCAGGAAAAACTCAAGAGGCTTTGCAGAAGCATCTCAGGAGTCTTCTCAGTAGAAACTCAGGAGGCTTCTCATGAGAAGCTCGGGAGACTTCTCAGAAGAAGCTCAGGAGAAGCTCAAGAGGCTTCTCAGGAGAAGCTCAAGATACTTCTTAGGAGAAACTCTGCTCAGGAGAAGCTTAAAATGCTTCTCAGGAGAAAATCAAGAGGCTTCTCAGCAGAAGCTCAGGAGGCTTCTCAGCAGAAGCTCAAGAGGCTTCTCAGGAGAAACTCAAGAGGCTTCGAAGGAGCAGCTTAGGAGGCTTCTCAGGAGAAGCTCAAGAGAAAGAGTTGGGCTTTGTGTATCGAAAATCATCCATCATTTTTTTCTGGAAATAACCTGGCGAACGCGAAAATTCTGCTCCCAGATAGGACACACACACTCACACATCCTCCGACAATACAAATTGATGGTAAATCAACTCATGAATACATTATCGCCTCGAGTTGAGTACCTTGATTCGGTTGGTTCGGCTACAACACAACAGTTGCCTATTTTCCCTCGGTCGAAAAGCGTTCCGTGTCCTGCGGGATCAACCTGACATAACCAAAAAATCAGTGCGCCGTGTCTGCCCGCCTGCATGTCTGCAAACTTGTTCCCTCGGTTAGCCCGGGCATTTATGCAACAAGCGTTACACAATTCCACGGCGAAGCCCCTCGTGCCAAGCAGCCAACAGCGTCAACTAGTCAACAAAAATTAAACCAATAAATTCCGCAATCTAGATCGAAACAATTTATATGAATTTTCACCTCCACAGTGTGAGTCACTATTTTTTTATTTTCGTGCCTGTTTCAGTTCCATGGAAGGGTGCTTTGTTCGGCTAGACCTACATACATAGCTAGACGAATGGAGTGTGGCACAGCAAAAAAGCTGACTAGAGTTGCAAAGCCACATGAACGAAAACTTTTCACCTGTTCCGGCCCGGAGGCGGGGTGTTCACTGCACATTCTGTGCATATTGAGGCAATGGGGTTGTAAAACTGGAAAATATATAAAATTCATGCGCAAAATCAATCACAGCTTTGGAAGCAAGTTTTACAAAAACTCGAAATCGAGAACAGTCATTGATAATTTTGTCTTTTTCGTTTATTTTAGTTCAACTCAAAAATACCACAGGGCAATCTTCTTGGGCACTTGGAATTGAACACGGAAAATCAATTTTTAAAAACAAATTTGTCCAAAAATTAAATCTGAGCTGAATGACTCAAAACTAGTGGGGAACTGCTCCCTAGTTTATAACGATCTTCTTCAGATTTATGTGTCGAAATTTTGTTTTCATAGTGGAATCGAATTGAACAGTTAAATTTGTACACGGAAAATAGATTTTTCTCGATTTTGATAAACCGTTTTAATTCATCTTTGTCAAATTACGAAACATAATGTTCTGTAGCATCGGCAAAAATACCACAGGGCTTTCAATTTCCATAGCAGTCCACAGGATCTGACATTTGTGATGGTACACGGAAAAAAGATTTCCCTCGAAATTCAAAATTCATCGGTCTGCGTCAAATTTTCACAAACGCCACGGAACCCTATTGGGAACCCGGTGGAGCTGCCGGTGCTAGCCGGATGGAACGGGATGGATCATTGTGGTTCTCCCGAAACAAGACCGCACATTGAAGGGTTACGTTACCGGTTACCGGTGTGCGCGGTGGTGGTTCCATATTCCATCCAGCAGCCAACCGACGACGTCAGCTTCAGTTGCAGTCAGTTACGGTGGTCGGTTGGCTGGCTGGCTGCTGCTGCGGTGGTTTCAGGTTCACTGCTTGTGAAGAGATTATGGAAATTCGTCGACGGCGGGCAGCTTCGCTGCTACTGCTAGCGAATTGAGGTTAGGTTAGGGTAGGAACGCGCGTTCACTGCGCGAGGGTACACAGGCGAGGGCCAGGCAGATTTAAGTAAGTTAAGCGAAGTCTACTCTCGATCTGAGGTTTATTCTTTTGTGTGGCTCCCCCCATCGCTCCTCGCGGGTGAAAAGAGTTTCCAATGGGAAAATGGAATCGATGGAAACACATTTGAATATCATAGCAGCAGCAGGCGGGGGATTCACAGTCAGTGGGTTGCCAAGCAGCTGTCAGACGAACCGGTTGAAGCATCTTGATTTTAATCGGTCGACAAGTGCATCAATGGAAGAGTGGTGGAAATTTACAGGTTATGTTTAATGTAATGTGAAAAGGGAAAAAAGCGTTTACCAAGTGGAAAAGAGGCAGGCTAAGTTCTAGTGATAACGTAGAGCCACAAAAAAGAAATAACGTTTGATGCTTTGTTTACCCTTAATCATTTGAATGCCTCTCAACCAGAGATAAGCTGCGATTTAAATAGGTGCACGGAAAACAATTTTCCTACAGTAAATTCCTGATGCAGGATACTGGAATAAGAAGTAAAATCGTATGCTTAAAATCATCTCGAGAAACATTGTTGAACATGAATTTGAAGACGTTTCACCTTAATAAGTGAACGTATTTATCTCAATGTTCTGTAGTGGTTTAACTTGAAGTTGTTTCCATTTAGCTTTCTCCTTATATTCATGCTACAATGAATTATACTAATAATTACAATGATGTAATTAATACTATACCTGGAACAATGCATGTTACTCATGCATATCCAATATTTGCAATAGGTACACGGAAAAACATTGTTCCTAAAATTTGGTAAAAAAGCAAGTAAAAAAGCAACTTTACAACAATAAAACCAGAAAACATAGCATCCTTCTAGTTACTGTTTCAGATATTTGAACACCTCAACCAGAGATAATCTAACATACAGATAGATACACGGAAAACCTTTTTTCCTACAACTAAAAACAATTAATTTCCTGATGCAGTTACTGTACACAGAAACTCTCAAGCGTGAAGGTACAATGTTGAACATGGATTTCAAGACGTTTCACCTTAACAAATCTGCACGTTCTATGTGGCTCCCTCGTTATATTCATGCTAATTATTATTTAGCCTTGTACATTTCATGCAACTCATGCAAATCCATTATTTGTGAAAGTACACGGAAAATTTTGTATCCCCAGAAAATTTCATTGTAATATCTAAATTAACTTTCGCATTCTCTCAGGATTTTTTTTTTGTTTAGAGAGACTTTACCTCTGGGGCATTCGTCTCTGTTCTCTCAGGATTCTTGGTAGAATCCTCTCAGGATTCTTGGCAGAATCCTCTCAGGATTCTTGGCAGAATCCTCCCAGGATTCTTGGCAGAATCCTCCCAGGATTCTTGTCAGAATCCTCTCCGGATTCTTGTCAGAATCCTCTCCGGATTCTTGTCAGAATCCTCTCCGGATTCTTGTCAGAATCCTCTCCCGATTCTTGTCAGAATCCTCTCAGGATTCTTGTCAGAATCCTCTCCGGATTCTTGACAGAATCCTCTCCGGATTCTTGACAGAATCCTCTCCGGATTCTTGACAGAATCCTCTCCGGATTCTTGACAGAATCCTCTCCGGATTCTTGACAGAATCCTCTCCGGATTCTTGACAGAATCCTCTCCGGATTCTTGTCAGAATCCTCTCCGGATTCTTGTCAGAATCCTCTCCGGATTCTTGTCAGAATCCTCTCCGGATTCTTGTCAGAATCCTCTCCGGATTCTTGTCAGAATCCTCTCCGGATTCTTGTCAGAATCCTCTCCGGATTCTTGTCAGAATCCTCTCCGGATTCTTGTCAGAATCCTCTCCGGATTCTTGTCAGAATCCTCTCCGGATTCTTGTCAGAATCCTCTCCGGATTCTTGTCAGAATCCTCTCCGGATTCTTGTCAGAATCCTCTCCGGATTCTTGTCACAATCCTCTCCGGATTCTTGTCAGAATCCTCTCCGGATTCTTGTCAGAATCCTCTCCGGATTCTTGTCAGAATCCTCTCCGGATTCTTGTCAGAATCCTCTCCGGATTCTTGTCAGAATCCTCTCCGGATTCTTGTCAGAATCCTCTCCGGATTCTTGTCAGAATCCTCTCCGGATTCTTGTCAGAATCCTCTCCGGATTCTTGTCAGAATCCTCTCCGGATTCTTGTCAGAATCCTCTCCGGATTCTTGTCAGAATCCTCTCCGGATTCTTGTCAGAATCCTCTCCGGATTCTTGTCAGAATCCTCTCCGGATTCTTGTCAGAATCCTCTCCGGATTCTTGTCAGAATCCTCTCCGGATTCTTGTCAGAATCCTCTCCGGATTCTTGTCAGAATCCTCTCCGGATTCTTGACAGAATCCTCTCCGGATTCTTGACAGAATCCTCTCCGGATTCTTGACAGAATCCTCTCCGGATTCTTGACAGAATCCTCTCCGGATTCTTGACAGAATCCTCTCCGGATTCTTGACAGAATCCTCTCCGGATTCTTGACAGAATCCTCTCCGGATTCTTGACAGAATCCTCTCCGGATTCTTGACAGAATCCTCTCCGGATTCTTGACAGAATCCTCTCCGGATTCTTGACAGAATCCTCTCCGGATTCTTGTCAGAATCCTCTCCGGATTCTTGACAGAATCCTCTCCGGATTCTTGACAAAATCCTCTCCGGACTCTTGACAGAATCCTCTCCGGATTCTTGACAGAATCCTCTCCGGATTCTTGACAGAATCCTCTCCGGATTCTTGACAGAATCCTCTCCGGATTCTTGACAGAATCCTCTCCGGATTCTTGACAGAATCCTCTCCGGATTCTTGACAGAATCCTCTCCGGATTCTTGACAGAATCCTCTCCGGATTCTTGACAGAATCCTCTCCGGATTCTTGACAGAATCCTCTCCGGATTCTTGACAGAATCCTCTCCGGATTCTTGACAGAATCCTCTCCGGATTCTTGACAGAATCCTCTCCGGATTCTTGACAGAATCCTCTCCGGATTCTTGACAGAATCCTCTCCGGATTCTTGACAGAATCCTCTCCGGATTCTTGACAGAATCTCCTCCGGATTCTTGACAGAATCCTCTCCGGATTCTTGACAGAATCCTCTCCGGATTCTTGACAGAATCCTCTCCGGATTCTTGACAGAATCCTCTCCGGATTCTTGAGAGAATCCTCTCCGGATTCTTGAGAGAATCCTCTCCGGATTCTTGACAGAATCCTCTCCGGATTTCTGACAGAATCCTCTCCGGATTTCTGACAGAATCCTCTCCGGATTCTTGGCAGAATCCTCTCAGGATTCTTGGCAGAATCCTCTTAGGATTCTTGGCAGAATCCTCTTAGGATTCTTGGCAGAATCCTCTTACGATTCTTGGCAGAATCCTCTCAGGATTCTTGGCAGAATCCTCTCAGGATTCTTGGCAGAGTCCTCTCAGCATTCTTGGCAGAATCCTCTCAGGATTCTTGGCAGAATCCTCTCAGGATTCTTGGCAGAATCCTCTCAGGATTCTTGGCAGAATCCTCTCAGGATTCTTGGCAGAATCCTCTCAGGATTCTTGGCAGAATCCTCTCAGGATTCTTGGCAGAATCCTCTCAGGATTCTTGGCAGATTCCTCTCAGGATTCTTGGCAGAATCCTCTCAGGATTCTTGGCAGAATCCTCTCAGGATTCTTGGCAGAATCCTCTCAGGATTCTTGGCAGAATCCTCTCAGGATTCTTGGCAGAATCCTCTCAGGATTCTTGGCAGAATCCTCTCAGGATTCTTGGCAGAATCCTCTCAGGATTCTTGGCAGAATCCTCTCAGGATTCTTGGCAGAATCCTCTCAGGATTCTTGGCAGAATCCTCTCAGGATTCTTGGCAGAATCCTCTCAGGATTCTTGGCAGAATCCTCTCAGAATTCTTGGCAGAATCCTCTCAGGATTCTTGGCAGAATCCTCTCAGGAATCTTGGCAGAATCCTACCAGGATTCTTGGCAGAATCCTCTCAGGATTCTTGGCAGAATCCTCTCAGGATTCTTGGCAGAATCCTCTCAGGATTCTTTGCAGAATCCTCTCAGGATTCTTGGCAGAATCCTCTCAGGATTCTTGGCAGAATCCTCTCAGGATTCTTGGCAGAATCCTCTCAGAATTCTTGGCAGAATCCTCTCAGGATTCTTGGCAGAATCCTCTCAGGAATCTTGGCAGAATCCTACCAGGATTCTTGGCAGAATCCTCTCAGGATTCTTGGCAAAATCCTCTCAGGATTCTGGACAGAATCCTCTCAGGATTCTTGGCAGAATCCTTTCAGGATTCTTGCCAGAATCCTCTCAGGATTCTTGGCAGAATCCTCTCAGGGTTCTTGGCAAGACCCTCTCAGGATTTTTGGCAGAATCTTCTCAGGATAAGAATTGACAGAATTCCCTCAGGATTCTTTGCAGAATCCTCTCAGGATTCTTGGCAGAATCCTCTCAAGATTATTGACAGAATTCTCTCAGGATTCTTTGCAGAATCCTCTCAGGATTCTTTGCAGAATCCTCTCAGGATTGTTGACAGAATCCTCTCAGAATTTTTGGCAGAATCCTCTCAAGATTCTTGACAGAATCCTCACAAGATTCTTGGCAGAATGTTCTCAGGATTCTTGGCAGAATCTCTTCAGTATTCTTGGCAGAATCTTTCCAGGATTCTTAGCATAATCCACTCAGGATTCTTGGCAGAATCCTCTCAGGATTCTTGGCAGAATCGTCTCAGGATTCTTGGCAAAGTCTTCACCAGATTCTTAACAGAATCCTCTCAGGATTTTTGGCAGAATCCTCCAAGGATTCTTGGCAGAATCCTCTCAGCCGAAACGTCGTGCAAAGCAAAACACAGTTGATAACTGACACTGAGGAAGATTACAAGTGGTAGTCGAAATACACGTATCTGTCAAAGGATAAGCAACATAGGGCGGAATTACAAGGTACGAAACTGATTACACTCATTCGAAAACACACTGTTTTGAAGCCAGTTGAGCCACACTGAGAAAGCCAGTTTTCAGAAGTTTTTTTTGTGATTAATTTACGTTTTTACGTTCTCATACTTGAAAAAAAAAACTTGTTTATAAGAACGACATAGTTTTTAAATTTTTTTATGATGTAATCTTTCTGAAGTTCAATAAATTTCAAGGAGGGTGTTAGAACCATTATAAAACCTAAATGTTTTTTTTTGGTTCTGGACCTTATAGCTTTTTTGACTTGAAAACTTTACATGGGAGATAGCTAAACGGGATGACCTTTACTGCAATTATCCGAAGAATTTTCGCTTATCCATCAAACCGAAAATAACTTGATATTTGTAACATATTTTCTTCTTCCGAGCACACTAAACCAATGCATAGTAAAAGTAAATTCTCAAAATTCAATTTTCAATCTGGGCTGCCTTTCTTCGAGGAAGTCAACCTGCATTCAATATAGATTTCTCGCCTGGTACTACTCGGAAGAACCGAAGAAGGAGCCTCTTATTTCACGAAGACGTTCAGATAGAAAGCGCCGTTTTTCCTGAAGGACGAAAAAGAAGCTGCACTTACTGTGTGGAACTTCGATTTAAATCTCCATCACCACCATGTGTAAGACGCCTGCCTCCAGGACAGGACACACAGGCTTTTGTCCCGTATCTCTTCTTGCATCGTATGTGGGTGTGTGTGCTATGCTGGTGAAGGAAATATAATTCCTTTCCTTCAAAAGAAAGAAACCATACTTATCCTTTCTGGTCTTGTTGGTCGGATATGGCTTTCCATCGATCGACCGACCGCCCAACCGAACGAAAGGAAAGTGTTCAGAGAAAGTCCCCGGCACGGGCGGTTGGCTTCCTGGGCTTCGAGAATGTACCGAGATGGGATCCCATTATGGATTACGGCTGCTCCCACCGGATCTCTTCACACATATGGGGGGAGGGGACCTTCATCGAACACACCTGGAATAGGTGAGTGGCGAAGGAAATAGATAAGATTACTTTTTGCCCGGTTCGAATGCGGGTAACCTTCGGTTACTGCCTGCCACGCATGTAAGGTGCAGAATTTGAGGTATTTTAATCCCGAAAAGGTGAGATTTCAATCAAGGTTCAGTGATAGATTGGATTTGGTGAATTGCTGGCAGCTGATTTGCACTGGAAATAATCAGGTACTGACACATGTTGAGAAAGTTACTGTATTTGAAATACGACACTCCTTCTGACAAAAATTCTAATAGGATTTTGGCAAAAATCCTGAGAGAATTCGTAAGAAAATTCTGGTAAGATTCCTGAAAGAATAGGATGCTGACGAGAATCTTGAGAGGATACTAACAAGAACCCTGAGAGGATTCTGACAGGAATCCTGAGAGGATTCCGACAGGAATCCTGAGAGGATTCCGACAGGAATCCTGAGAGGATTCCGACAGGAATCCTGAGAGGATTCCGACAGGAATCTTGAGAGAATTCCGACAGGAATCCTGAGAGAATTCCGACAGGAATCCTGAGAGGATTCCGACAGGAATCCTGAGAGGATTCCGACAGGAATCCTGAGAGGATTCCAACAGGAATCCTGAGAGGATTCCGACAGGAATCCTGAGAGGATTCCAACAGGAATCCTGAGAGGATTCCGACAGGAATCCTGAGAGGATTCCGACAGGAGTCCTGAGTGAATTCCGACAGGAATCCTGAGAAGATTCTGACAGGAATCCTGAGAAGATTCTGACAGGAATCCTGAGAGGATTCCGACAGGAATCCTGAGAGGATTCCGACAGGAATCCTGAGAGGATTCCGACAGGAATCCTGAGAGGATTCCGACAGGAATCCTGAGAGGATTCCGACAGGAATCCTGAGAGGATTCCGACAGGAATCCTGAGAGGATTCCGACAGGAATCCTGAGAGGATTCCGACAGGAATCCTGAGAGGATTCCGACAGGAATCCTGAGAGGATTCCGATAGGAATCCTGAGAGGATTCCGACAGGAATCCTGAGAGGATTCCGACAGGAATCATGAGAGGATTCCGACAGGAATCATGAGAGGATTCCGACAGGAATCATGAGAGGATTCCGACAGGAATCCTGAGAGGATTCCGACAGGAATCCTGAGAGGATTCCGACAGGAATCATGAGAGGATTCCGACAGGAATCATGAGAGGATTCCGACAGGAATCATGAGAGGATTCCGACAGGAATCATGAGAGGATTCCGACAGGAATCATGAGAGGATTCCGACAGGAATCCTGAGAGGATTCCGACAGGAATCATGAGAGGATTCCGACAGGAATCATGAGAGGATTCCGACAGGAATCATGAGAGGATTCCGACAGGAATCCTGAGAGGATTCCGACAGGAATCCTGAGAGGATTCCGACAGGAATCATGAGAGGATTCCGACAGGAATCATGAGAGGATTCCGACAGGAATCATGAGAGGATTCCGACAGGAATCATGAGAGGATTCCGACAGGAATCATGAGAGGATTCCGACAGGAATCCTGAGAGGATTCCGACAGGAATCATGAGAGGATTCCGACAGGAATCCTGAGAGGATTCCGACAGGAATCCTGAGAGGATTCCGACAGGAATCATGAGAGGATTCCGACAGGAATCCTGAGAGGATTCCGACAGGAATCATGAGAGGATTCCGACAGGAATCCTGAGAGGATTCCGACAGGAATCCTGAGAGGATTCCGACAGGAATCATGAGAGGATTCCGACAGGAATCATGAGAGGATTCCGACAGGAATCATGAGAGGATTCCGACAGGAATCCTGAGAGGATTCCGACAGGAATCCTGAGAGGATTCCGACAGGAATCATGAGAGGATTCCGACAGGAATCATGAGAGGATTCCGACAGGAATCATGAGAGGATTCCGACAGGAATCATGAGAGGATTCCGACAGGAATCATGAGAGGATTCCGACAGGAATCCTGAGAGGATTCCGACAGGAATCCTGAGAGGATTCCGACAGGAATCCTGAGAGGATTCCGACAGGAATCCTGAGAGGATTCCGGCAGGAATCCTGAGAGGATTCCGGCAGGAATCCTGAGAGGATTCCGACAGGAATTCTGAGAGGATTCCGACAGGAATTCTGAGAGGATTCCGACAGGAATTCTGAGAGGATTCCGACAGGAATTCTGAGAGGATTCCGACAGGAATTCTGAAAGGATTCCGACAGGAATTCTGAGAGGATTCCGACAGGAATTCTGAAAGGATTCCGACAGGAATTCTGAAAGGATTCCGACAGGAATTCTGAAAGGATTCCGACAGGAATTCTGAAAGGATTCCGACAGGAATTCTGAAAGGATTCCGACAGGAATTCTGAAAGGATTCCGACAGGAATTCTGAAAGGATTCCGACAGGAATTCTGAAAGGATTCCGACAGGAATTCTGAAAGGATTCCGACAGGAATTCTGAAAGGATTCCGACAGGAATTCTGAAAGGATTCCGACAGGAATTCTGAAAGGATTCCGACAGGAATTCTGAAAGGATTCCGACAGGAATTCTGAAAGGATTCCGACAGGAATTCTGAAAGGATTCCGACAGGAATTCTGAAAGGATTCCGACAGGAATTCTGAAAGGATTCCGACAGGAATTCTGAAAGGATTCCGACAGGAATTCTGAAAGGATTCCGACAGGAATTCTGAAAGGATTCCGACAGGAATTCTGAAAGGATTCCGACAGGAATTCTGAAAGGATTCCGACAGGAATTCTGAAAGGATTCCGACAGGAATTCTGAAAGGATTCCGACAGGAATTCTGAAAGGATTCCGACAGGAATTCTGAAAGGATTCCGACAGGAATTCTGAAAGGATTCCGACAGGAATTCTGAAAGGATTCCGACAGGAATTCTGAAAGGATTCCGACAGGAATTCTGAAAGGATTCCGACAGGAATCCTGAAAGGATTCCGACAGGAATTCTGAAAGGATTCCGACAGGAATTCTGAAAGGATTCCGACAGGAATTCTGAAAGGATTCCGACAGGAATTCTGAAAGGATTCCGACAGGAATTCTGAAAGGATTCCGACAGGAATTCTGAAAGGATTCCGACAGGAATTCTGAAAGGATTCCGACAGGAATTCTGAAAGGATTCCGACAGGAATTCTGAAAGGATTCCGACAGGAATTCTGAAAGGATTCCGACAGGAATTCTGAAAGGATTCCGACAGGAATTCTGAAAGGATTCCGACAGGAATTCTGAAAGGATTCCGACAGGAATTCTGAAAGGATTCCGACAGGAATTCTGAAAGGATTCCGACAGGAATTCTGAAAGGATTCCGACAGGAATTCTGAAAGGATTCCGACAGGAATTCTGAAAGGATTCCGACAGGAATTCTGAAAGGATTCCGACAGGAATTCTGAGAGGATTCCGACAGGAATTCTGAAAGGATTCCGACAGGAATTCTGAAAGGATTCCGACAGGAATTCTGAAAGGATTCCGACAGGAATTCTGAAAGGATTCCGACAGGAATTCTGAAAGGATTCCGACAGGAATTCTGAAAGGATTCCGACAGGAATTCTGAAAGGATTCCGACAGGAATTCTGAAAGGATTCCGACAGGAATTCTGAAAAGATTCCGACAGGAATTCTGAAAGGATTCCGACAGGAATTCTGAAAGGATTCCGGCAGGAATTCGGAAAGGATTCCGACAGGAATTCTGAAAGGATTCCGACAGGAATTCTGAAAGGATTCCGACAGGAATTCTGAAAGGATTCCGACAGGAATTCTGAAAGGATTCCGACAGGAATTCTGAAAGGATTCCGACAGGAATTCTGAAAGGATTCCGACAGGAATTCTGAAAGGATTCCGACAGGAATTCTGAAAGGATTCCGACAGGAATTCTGAAAGGATTCCGACAGGAATTCTGAAAGGATTCCGACAGGAATTCTGAAAGGATTCCGACAGGAATTCTGAAAGGATTCCGACAGGAATTCTGAAAGGATTCCGACAGGAATTCTGAAAGGATTCCGACAGGAATTCTGAAAGGATTCCGACAGGAATTCTGAACGGATTCCGACAGGAGTTCTGGAAGGATTCCGACAGGAATTCTGAAAGGATTCCGACAGGAATTCTGAAAGGATTCCGACAGGAATTCTGAAAGGATTCCGACAGGAATTCTGAAAGGATTCCGACAGGAATTCTGAAAGGATTCCGACAGGAATTCTGAAAGGATTCCGACAGGAATTCTGAAAGGATTCCGACAGGAATTCTGAAAGGATTCCGACAGGAATTCTGAAAGGATTCCGACAGGAATTCTGAAAGGATTCCGACAGGAATTCTGAAAGGATTCCGACAGGAATTCTGAAAGGATTCCGACAGGAATTCTGAAAGGATTCCGACAGGAATTCTGAAAGGATTCCGACAGGAATTCTGAAAGGATTCCGAATGGAATCCTGAAGAGATCCTGAATGGAATCCTGGAAGGATTCCGAGAGGAATCCTGAAAGGATTCCGACAGGAATCCTGCGAGGATGCCGACAGGAATTCTGAGAGGATACCGACAGGAATCCTGAGAGGATTCCGACAGGAACCCTGAGAGGATTCCGACAGGAATCCTGAGAGGATTCCGACAGGAATCCTGAGAGGATTCCGACAGGAATCCTGAGAGGATTCCGACAGGAATCCTGAGAGGATTCCGACAGGAATCCTGAGAGGATTCCGGCAGGAATCCTGAGAGTATTTCGGCAGGAATCCTGAGAGGATTCCGACACGAATCCTGAGAGGATTCCGACACGAATCCTGAGAGGATTCCGACAAGAACCTAGAGAGGATTCTGACAAGAATCCTGAGAGGATTCTGAGAAGAATCCTGAGAGGATTCTGAGAAGAATCCTGAGAGGATTCTGAGAAGAATCCTGAGAGGATTCTGAGAAGAATCCTGAGAGGATTCTGAAAAGAATCCTGAGAGGATTCTGGCGAGAATTCTGAGAGAATTCAGAAGAGAATTCTGAGAGGATTATGTCGAGCATCCTTAGAGCGGAAGCAAATCCTGAGAGGATTGGGAAGAGAATCCTGAGGGGATTCGGAAGAGAATCCTGAGATGATTCGGAAAAGAATCCTGAGAGGATTTTGAAGAGAATCCTGAGAGGATTCGGAAGAGAATCCTGAGAAGATTTCGAAGAAAATACTAAGAGGATTCGGTACTGAATTCTGAGAGCATTTCAACAAGTACACTGAGACTGAGAGAATTCTGACGAGAATCCTGAGAGGATTCTGACGAGAATCCTGAGAGGATTTCAACGACAATCCTGAAAGTATTCTGACGAGAATCCTGAGAGGATTCTAACGACAATCCTGAGCGGATTCTGATGACAATCCTGAGAGGATTCAAACGAGAATTTTGAGCGGCTTCTGATGCGAATCCTGAGAGGACTCTGACAGTAGAGGACAGGATAGGTATCTCCTTAGAAGATACCTACAAGAATCCTTCTGACAAGAATCCTGTGAGAATTCTGACAAGAATCCTAAAAGTAATCTGGCTAGAATCCGAGAGGATTCTAATAAAAAATCTGAGAGGATTCGAACAAGAATCCTGAGAGGTTTCTGCCAAGAATTCTGAGAGGATTTTAAGAAGAATCCTGAGAGCTTTCTGACAGGAATCATGTCAGTATTTACCTTTAGCTGTGGTTCATTTGACGTTTGTTCGCTTGTTAGCGTCATCTAGTGAGCACTTAGCAAAACAGCATAATAAGCTTTGGGAGATTTTTGTTTGTGACCATGATTTTATAATAGCAATTTGTTCCCTGTTATACTTTTTTGTCTGTGCTAGGACTATTGAATTCCTTCTAAGAATGAGATCATTACAATGAATGTTTCTTAATCTATTGTAAGGAAAAATCAGACTATTCACAGTTTTTCTATTGTATGCTTAGAAAAACAATTTAAACTTCAATTTTAACAACTTTTACCGAAATCTGCTCTGCCAGAAAACTTCCCGCTTCTCCAGAATCCAATTCCGTGGATTGAAGAAAACCCGCTTCAATGTCGCAAAATGTGAAACGAGCAACTTTCCCTTTTCAATTTTCCCAACAATGAAAAAGAACAACAACAAGAAACATCACCTCCGAAAAGAAAATTCGTCACCGTGAGGTTTCCTCCCGGGAAAGCAAAAGTGTCACCCGCTAAAAGAAAAAGAAAACTTCGTCCCCACCTCCGCTTGGAAAGGCGGACGACACCGACGCGCTTATATGTATGGCGAATCAAAATTTGACACTTGACTGACAGGTCGCGGTTGATGGTGGCGGCACAGATGCGCGCCCCCACTTTGAAAAAGAAAATATGTAAGAATGTAGAACAAAAAATATCGCTTTCACTTTGTCAACGAAACTGCCAAAACACGGCTTTCGGTTTTCTTTCCGGTCTCCGCCTAGTGTTTTGATTGACGGTCATCTGTCAGTTGTCACCTTTGACCGCAAACGGACCGAGATGTTCAGTATAGGATTGGGCGCTTTGTGTTGGGGTTATGTGTTGATTTTGTTGTCCAATCGATCAACGGTTTAATTCGTAGTAGGCTGTGAAATATGTATGACTAGCAAAAAGTCGATGTGTTTTCGGATTAGCGGTGCTTATTCCCCTGTCATCGATGTTTTTCGAACGGATCGCCCAATCTTTCGTCGACGAACTGTGCGCTATGCTGTGGTGTTTCTCATGAATTGCCTTAAAACTAATCACTCACTCGTACAAAAACGCTCACAATAATACAAGACATTCAATCAAAGTGTTTCACACTCGCTTTTTAAGGTCAAACGTCCAATCATCATGAAAAGCCTGATAATGTATTCGTACATCCAATAATGTCGACTTATTTGATATTTGGGTTTATGTCGACTTTGCATGGGATATGTCGACTTTCTTCAAAATATATGCCTGAAATTGTCAAGTTTATTGTTGGGCATAACAACAACAACGACTCATCAAAAAACTATGTCGACTTTTCGATTTCCTGAAGAAAATACACATTACAGCTCTTCATTGTGCTTGAACGTTCAACCTACACGTAAAACCGAAAACAGAAAATCAATAATCAACAAACAGTGAAATTTGAATCGGTTTTGAAAACAGTTTTTGGTCGGAAACGGAAAATTTCACAAAAAGGGCTGAAAGGAAGCGTTGGTTCGTTTTCGTTTCTCTGTCGAGCGGAAACAGAACACACACAAACAAAAACCGAAATTCGATGAAAAAAGCGATGAAAACACACACTCACACACGGAAAAGGAAATGAAAATTCGAAAGTTTAAATCGGGAATCAAAATGTAAAAAAAAAAGAAGTCGATAAACAATAGAGCGGTTTTGACGTTTGAACCGGGGCGGTTCGGATGACAGTAGTGGTGGCGGTGTTGTTAGAAGATTGGTGAAACCGAAGTACGTGTCTGTCTGTATGTGGTTTGTGTGTGCGTGTGTGCGTGAAAACAATCGGAAACATATGTTCAATAGTACCCAGAAAAAATACAGTGTGAAACAACATACACAAGTGTGGAAACAAAAACAGGAATACATAAATACAGGACAAACAAAACCAAATGAGCGAGAGAGGGGTAACGGAATAACAGTAATAGTAGTAATAATAATGATAATAATAATAAAAAACGGTAATAACAAAAATATGTGTGTGCGGACATACCAAAGAGGGTAAATAGAGCATCAGGCGTGACCATCTACAGAAGAGAAGAAAAATAGAGAAAAATCAGTTAGCAGATGAGAAATTTCCTTCTTGGTGTGTTTTTTTCTTCTTTGGGGTGGGGTAGTTCTCGTTTGGTCAGAGAAGGGGGGTTCTGGATTCTTTGTTCTAGTCCTCGGTGGGGGTGTGGCGATGGGAATGGATTCAAAATTTCGGTTTTGCATGATGGAATTAAAGAGATTGAGAGAGTGATATTAGGAACACAACGTTTAGAGAGACAAGGAACAGATAAAGAAACATAGAGGATAGAAAGACGCTACGGAGAGCGATTGTTAGGAGCGATAGGGGTTGCTGAAATGGTATTAGAACTTGAATGGGGAAGCAAGCAATCGGCGGCAGAAGGTCTTCAAAACTTCAAGGTCGTCTAACCAGGAGCGATTCAGCGGAATAGAACGGCGATGGTTTCAAGGGGGTGGGTATGGTAAATCGGTTTCAACGATGAGGGAAGCTCGGAATGCGATGAACATCGAAAACTGGCCAGTTATACCAGTTTTATACCAATTTTTGAAACTGGTATAAATCGACAAAACGAAGTACCCGGCGTATCCTGGTGAAAACAAAAATCTGCTGACCATAGAACGATTCTTGATACATACTACTATCCGACGAGTAAAGCAGCATTGATGGGAATTCGCGAGCGTCTTTCGCTTCAAAACTTTTCACGGAATCGGACGACGTTTACATCGGTTCTTTCGAGATTTTATTTAATTAATAACATTTTATAATTTGTGTAAAAAATAAAGCTTTGTGCCGTTGACAGTGTCAAGAAATTAGAAATCATTATCAATGTCACGAAGATAAGCACTACGGAGAGGATTTTCCTGAGAATCCAAAGAGGAATCTCCACAGAATCCATAGAGGATTCTCCACAGAATCCCAAGAAGGTTCTCCTGAGAATCCGGAGAGGATTCTCCTCAGAATCCAGAGAGGATTCTCCTGAAAATGCTAAGAGAATTCTCCTCAGAATCCTGAGAGGCTTCTCTTGAGAATCATGAGACGATACTCTTGAGAGGATTCTCCTCGGAATCCTGAAAAGATTCTGCTGAGAATCCTGAGAGGATTCAGCTGAAAATCCTGAGAGGATTCTGCTGAAAATCCTGAGAGGATTCTGCTGAGAATCCTGAGAGGATTCTGCTGAGAACCCTGAGAGGATTCTGCTGAGAACCCTGAGAGGATTCTGCTGAGAACCCTGAGAGGATTCTACTGAGAATCCTGAGAGGATTCTACTGAGAATCCTAAGAAGATTCTATTGAAAATCCTTAAAGGATTCTACTGAGAATCCTGAGAGGATTCTACAGCGAATTCTGAGAGGATTCTCTTCAGAATCCTCAAAGGATTCTCCTCGGAATCCTGAGAGGATTCTCCTCAGAATCCTGAGAGGGTTCTCCTCAGAATCCTGAGAGGGTTCTCCTCAGAATCCTGAGAGGATTCTGCTGAGAATCCTGAGAGGATTCTGCTGAGAATCCTGAGAGGATTCTGCTAAGAATCCTGAGAGGATTCTGCTGAGAATCCTGAGAGGATTCTGCTGAGAATCCTGAGAGGATTCTGCTGAGAATCCTGAGAGGATTCTGCTGAAAATCCTGAGAGGATTCTGCTGAGAATCCTGAGAGGATTCTGCTGAGAATCCTGAGAGGATTCTGCTGAGAATCCTGAGAGGATTCTGCTGAGAATCCTGAGAGGATTCTGCTGAGAATCCTGAGAGGATTCTGCTGAGAATCCTGAGAGGATTCTGCTGAGAATCCTGAGAGGATTCTGCTGAGAATCCTGAGAGGATTCTGCTAAGAATCCTGAGAGGATTCTGCTAAGAATCCTGAGAGGATTCTGCTGAAAATCCTGAGAGGATTCTGCTGAGAATCCTGAGAGGATTCTGCTGATAATCCTGGAGGGATTCTGGTGAGAATCCTGGAGGGATTCTGGTGAGAATCCTGAAGTATACAGCTGAGAATCCTGAGAGTATTCTGCTCAGAATCCTGAGAGTATTCTGCTCAGAATCCTGAGAGGATTCTGCTCAGAATCCTGAGAGGATTCTGCTAAGAATCCTGAGAGTATTCTGCTGAGAATCCTGAGAGGATTCTGCTGAGAATCCTGAGAGGATTCTGCTGAGAATCCTGAGAGGATTCTGCTGAGAATCCTGAGAGGATTCTGCTGAGAATCCTGAGAGGATTCTGCTGAGAATCCTGAGAGGATGCTGATGAGAATCCTGAGAGGATTCTGCTGAGAATCCTGAGAGGATTCTGCTGAGAATCCTGAGAGGATTCTGCTGAGAATCCTGAGAGGATTCTGCTGAGAATCCTGAGAGGATTCTGCTGAGAATCCTGAAAGGATTCTGCTGAGAATCCTGAGAGGATTCTGCTGAGAATCCTGAGAGGATTCTGCTGAGAATCCTGAGAGGATTCTGCTGAGAATCCTGAGAGGATTCTGCTGAAAATCCTGAGAGGATTCTGCTGAGAATCCTGAGAGGATTCTGCTGAGAATCCTGAGAGGATTCTGCTGAGAATCCTGAGAGGATTCTGCTGAGAATCCTGAGAGGATTCTGCTGAGAATCCTGAGAGGATTCTGCTGAGAATCCTGAGAGGATTCTGCTGAGAATCCTGAGAGGATTCTGCTGAGAATCCTGAGAGGATTCTGCTAAGAATCCTGAGAGGATTCTGCTAAGAATCCTGAGAGGATTCTGCTGAAAATCCTGAGAGGATTCTGCTGAGAATCCTGAGAGGATTCTGCTGATAATCCTGGAGGGATTCTGGTGAGAATCCTGGAGGGATTCTGGTGAGAATCCTGAAGTATACAGCTGAGAATCCTGAGAGTATTCTGCTCAGAATCCTGAGAGTATTCTGCTCAGAATCCTGAGAGGATTCTGCTCAGAATCCTGAGAGGATTCTGCTAAGAATCCTGAGAGTATTCTGCTGAGAATCCTGAGAGGATTCTGCTGAGAATCCTGAGAGGATTCTGCTGAGAATCCTGAGAGGATTCTGCTGAGAATCCTGAGAGGATTCTGCTGAGAATCCTGAGAGGATTCTGCTGAGAATCCTGAGAGGATGCTGATGAGAATCCTGAGAGGATTCTGCTGAGAATCCTGAGAGGATTCTGCTGAGAATCCTGAGAGGATTCTGCTGAGAATCCTGAGAGGATTCTGCTGAGAATCCTGAAAGGATTCTGCTGAGAATCCTGAGAGGATTCTGCTGAGAATCCTGAGAGGATTCTGCTGAGAATCCTGAGAGGATTCTGCTGAGAATCCTGAGAGGATTCTGCTGAGAATCCTGAGAGGATTCTGCTGAGAATCCTGAGAGGATGCTGCTGAGAATCATGAGAGGATTCTGCTGAGAATCCGGAGAGGATTCTGCTGAGAATCCGGAGAGGATTCTGCTGAGAATCCGGAGAGGATTCTGCTGAGAATCCGGAGAGGATTCTGCTGAGAATCCGGAGAGGATTCTGCTGAGAATCCGGAGAGGATTCTGCTGAGAATCCGGAGAGGATTCTGCTGAGAATCCGGAGAGGATTCTGCTGAGAATCCGGAGAGGATTCTGCTGAGAATCCGGAGAGGATTCTGCTGAGAATCCGGAGAGGATTCTGCTGAGAATCCGGAGAGGATTCTGCTGAGAATCCGGAGAGGATTCTGCTGAGAATCCGGAGAGGATTCTGCTGAGAATCCGGAGAGGATTCTGCTGAGAATCCGGAGAGGATTCTGCTGAGAATCCGGAGAGGATTCTGCTGAGAATCCGGAGAGGATTCTGCTGAGAATCCGGAGAGGATTCTGCTGAGAATCCGGAGAGGATTCTGCTGAGAATCCGGAGAGGATTCTGCTGAGAATCCGGAGAGGATTCTGCTGAGAATCCGGAGAGGATTCTGCTGAGAATCCGGAGAGGATTCTGCTGAGAATCCGGAGAGGATTCTGCTGAGAATCCGGAGAGGATTCTGCTGAGAATCCGGAGAGGATTCTGCTGAGAATCCGGAGAGGATTCTGCTGAGAATCCGGAGAGGATTCTGCTGAGAATCCGGAGAGGATTCTGCTGAGAATCCTGAGAGGATTCTGCTGAGAATCCGGAGAGGATTCTGCTGAGAATCCGGAGAGGATTCTGCTGAGAATCCGGAGAGGATTCTGCTGAGAATCCGGAGAGGATTCTGCTGAGAATCCGGAGAGGATTCTGCTGAGAATCCGGAGAGGATTCTGCTGAGAATCCGGAGAGGATTCTGCTGAGAATCCTGAGAGGATTCTGCTGAGAATCCGGAGAGGATTCTGCTGAGAATCCGGAGAGGATTCTGCTGAGAATCCGGAGAGGATTCTGCTGAGAATCTGGAGAGGATTCTGCTGAGAATCCGGAGAGGATTCTGCTGAGAATCCGGAGAGGATTCTGCTGAGAATCCGGAGAGGATTCTGCTGAGAATCCGGAGAGGATTCTGCTGAGAATCCGGAGAGGATTCTGCTGAGAATCCGGAGAGGATTCTGCTGAGAATCCGGAGAGGATTCTGCTGAGAATCCGGAGAGGATTCTGCTGAGAATCCGGAGAGGATTCTGCTGAGAATCCGGAGAGGATTCTGCTGAGAATCCGGAGAGGATTCTGCTGAGAATCCGGAGAGGATTCTGCTGAGAATCCGGAGAGGATTCTGCTGAGAATCCGGAGAGGATTCTGCTGAGAATTCGGAGAGGATTCTGCTGAGAATCCGGAGAGGATTCTGCTGAGAATCCGGAGAGGATTCTGCTGAGAATCCGGAGAGGATTCTGCTGAGAATCCGGAGAGGATTCTGCTGAGAATCCGGAGAGGATTCTGCTGAGAATCCGGAGAGGATTCTGCTGAGAATCCGGAGAGGATCTGCTGAGAATCCGGAGAGGATTCTGCTGAGAATCCGGCGAGGATTCTGCTGAGAATCCGGAGAGGATTCTGCTGAGAATCCGGAGGGAATTCTCCTCAGAATCTTGGAAGGATTCTCCTAAGAATCCTGAGGGGATACTCCTCAGAATCCTAAGAGGATTCTCCTCAGAATTCTGAGTGGATTCTCCTAAGAATCCTGAGACGATTCTCCCCAGAATTCTGAGCGGATTCTCCTCAGTATCCTGCGAGTATTCTCCTCAGAATCCTGAGAGGATTCTTCTCAGAATCCTGAAGAATTCTCCTCAGAATCCTGAGAGGATTCTGCTCAAAATTCTGAGAGGATTCCCCTCAGAATGCTGAGAGGAATCTCCTCAGAATGCTGAGTGGATTCTGCTGAGAATCCAGGAAGGATTCTGCTGAGAATCCAGAGAGGATTTTTCTGAGAATCCAGAGAGGATTTTGCTAAGAATCCAGAGAGGATTTTGCTGAGAATCCAGAGAGGATTTTGCTGAGAATCCAGAGAGGATTCTGCTGAGAATCCAGAGAAGATTCTGCTGAGAATCCAGAGAGGATTCTGCTGAGAATCCAGAGAAGATTTTGCTAAAAATCCAGAGAGGATTCTGCTGAGAATCCTGAGAGGATTCGGCTGAGAATTCAGAGAGGATTCTGCTTAGAATTCAGAGAGGATTCTGCTGAGAATGCAGAGAGGATTCTGCTGAGAATCCTGAGAGGATTCTGCTGAGAATCAAGAGAGGATTCTGCTGAGAATCTAGAGAGGATTCTGTTGAGCATCCAGAGAGGATTCTGCTGACAATCCTGAGAGGATTCTGCTGAGAATCCAGAGAGGATTTTGCTGAGAATCCAGAGAGGATTTTGCTGAGAATCCAGAGAGGATTCTGCTGAGAATCCAGAGATGATTCTGCTGAGAATCCAGAGAGGATTCTGCTGAGAATCCAGAGATGATTCTGCTGAGAATCCAGAGAGGATTCTGCTGAGAATCCAGAGAGGATTCTGCTGAGAATCCAGAGAGAATTCTGCTGAGAATCCAGAGAGGATTCTGCTGAGAATCCAGAGAGGATTCTGCTGAGAATCCAGAGAGGATTCTGCTGAGAATCCAGAGAGGATTCTGCTGAGAATCCAGAGAGGATTCTGCTGAGAATCCAGAGAGGATTCTGCTGAGAATCCAGAGAGGATTCTGCTGAGAATCCAGAGAGGATTCTGCTGAGAATCCAGAGAGGATTCTGCTGAGAATCCAGAGAGGATTCTGCTGAGAATCCAGAGAGGATTCTGCTGAGAATCCAGAGAGGATTCTGCTGAGAATCCAGAGAGGATTCTGCTGAGAATCCAGACAGGATTCTGCTGAGAATTCTGAGAGGATTCTGCTGAGAATTCTGAGAGGATTCTGCTGAGAAACCTGAGAGAATTCTGCTGAGAATCCTGAGAGAATTCTGCTGAGAATCCTGAGAGGATTCTGCTGAGAATTCTGAGAGGATTCTGCTGAGAATTCTGAGAGGATTCTGCTGAGAAACCTGAGAGAATTCTGCTGAGAAACCTGAAAGGATTCTGCTGAGAAACCTGAGAGAATTCTGCTGAGAATCCTGAGAGAATTCTTCTCAGAATCCTGAGAGGATTCTTCTCAGAATCCTGAGAGGATTCTTCTCAGAATCCTGAGAGGATTCTTCTCAGAATCCTGAGAGGATTCTTCTCAGAATCCTGAGAGGATTCTTCTCAGAATCCTGAGAGGATTCTTCTCAGAATCCTGAGAGGATTCTTCTCAGAATCCTGAGAGGATTCTTCTCAGAATCCTGAGAGGATTCTTCTCAGAATCCTGAGAGGATTCTTCTCAGAATCCTGAGAGGATTCTTCTCAGAATCCTGAGAGGATTCTTCTCAGAATCCTGAGAGGATTCTTCTCAGAATCCTGAGAGGATTCTTCTCAGAATCCTGAGAGGATTCTTCTCAGAATCCTGAGAGGATTCTTCTCAGAATCCTGAGAGGATTCTTCTCAGAATCCTGAGAGGATTCTTCTCAGAATCCTGAGAGGATTCTTCTCAGAATCCTGAGAGGATTCTTCTCAGAATCCTGAGAGGATTCTCCTCAGAATCCTGACAGGATTCTCCTCAGAATCCTGACAGGATTCTCCTCAGAATCCTGACAGGATTCTCCTCAGAATCCTGACAGGATTCTCCTCAGAATCCTGACAGGATTCTCCTCAGAATCCTGACAGGATTCTCCTCAGAATCCTGACAGGATTCTCCTCAGAATCCTGACAGGATTCTCCTCAGAATCCTGACAGGATTCTCCTCAGAATTCTGACAGGATTCTCCTCAGAATCCTGAGAGGATTCTCCTCAGAATCCTGACAGGATTCTCCTCAGAATCCTGACAGGATTCTCCTCAGAATCCTGACAGGATTCTCCTCAGAATCCTGACAGGATTTTCCTCAGAATCCTGACAGGATTCTCCTCAGAACCCTGACAGGATTCTCCTCAGAATCCTGAGAGGATTCTCCTCAGAATCCTGAGAGGATTCTCCCCAGAATCCTGATAGGATTCTCCTCAGAATCCTGAGAGGATTCTCCTCAGAATCCTGAGAGGATTCTCCTCAGAATCCTGAGAGGATTCTCCTCAGAATCCTGAGAGGATTCTTCCAGAATCCTGAGAGGATTCTTCCAGAATCCTGAGAGGATTCTTCCAGAATCCTGAGAGGATTCTTCCAGAATCCTGAGAGGATTCTCCTCAGAATCCTGAGAGGATTCTCCTCAGAATCCTGAGAGGATTCTCCTCAGAATCCTGACAGGATTCTCCTCAGAATCCTGACAGGATTCTCCTCAGAATCCTGACAGGATTCTCCTCAGAATCCTGACAGGATTTTCCTCAGAATCCTGACAGGATTCTCCTCAGAACCCTGACAGGATTCTCCTCAGAATCCTGAGAGGATTCTCCTCAGAATCCTGAGAGGATTCTCCCCAGAATCCTGATAGGATTCTCCTCAGAATCCAGAGAGGATTCTCCTCAGAATCCTGAGAGGATTCTCCTCAGAATCCTGAGAGGATTCTCCTCAGAATCCTGAGAGGATTCTTCCAGAATCCTGAGAGGATTCTTCCAGAATCCTGAGAGGATTCTTCCAGAATCCTGAGAGGATTCTCCTCAGAATCCTGAGAGGATTCTCCTCAAAATCCTGACAGGATTCTCCTCAGAATCCTGACAGGATTCTCCTCAGAATCCTGAGAGGACTGGTATAAAACTGGTTAATTTGTTTTACTACCTTTCATATTTCAAAGACACACATTGCTGAATAGGCAAACCAACGTTTCAAAATTTCAAAAGCATCCTGTATATACATATGGTATAAGCTAATGCATGTATTGTTTAAGTTTTCGATGGAAGTGGTATAAATCAGAGTATATTTGAATGTTCAGAATTAATTTGTTGTAACGCATTATTTGATTTCCTACTTTTTAGAATCCGTTATTTTAGTTCACAGTTTATATTATACAATATATAAACTTTATATCAGCCTAAATGCAACTGGTATAAAATTCCAATATATTTTTATAAAACAATGCACCGATCTGTTTTTCCCGCAAAAAAAAACCTCAACACACCTGATCACCACCCGGACGGAAGCAACAATTTCTTGCAAAATGAGCAAACCGCAAGCCCGTCCCGTTCGTTCCACGGCCTCAGCCACGTCCTGGCAGAGACAAATGACCGCGTTTTAATTAAGTCCCCTCGTCGTGAGGGGACCACCGTTTCCTACCCAGCTACTAAGTGAGTGCAAACCGTGCACAATGATGGCCACAAAGGATAAGAAGGCAGGAATGGGAACCTATGTTGTGCATCGAACTCCGAGAAAAGTGGTGGCGGTGCTGGTGGAACTAGCTAAAAATGAGAATGATGAAGTGCCTCTGATGGCGTGGCGGCGGTCGGAGGTGGTCAACCCGAAGCCACGCGATAAAACCGGATTACGCCAAGCGGCGTCTCCGGCGGGCGGTGAGTTTCGAGGGAAGACCTGGTTAAAAATTTTTGCTAGTGCGAACGAGGGGGGCGAGGGGGAAATTAGTGTCGGCAATCATAACAAAGGCGCGTGGTCCAGTCCACACGGAAGGGAGGGGGAAGGCGCTTAATAGATTTCGTATCGCTAGTTCGTCGACGGTTGGGGAAGAAAAAGGAAAATCTACTGATATAAATTTAATGAATTTTTAAGTGAGAGAAAATAAACTGAAAGGATCCCGCTGAAGGCAACGACTAGGACTAGGATAGGGGGAAAAAGGGTTACGAAAATATAATAAAAATAAATGATAATGAGATGAAGCGAATGAGTTTCGCTTTTCGCTTTTAGATGACGGTTACTGGGAAAAATGACGACGGCGACGACTAGGCAGAAGGGGTACAGCAGCGGTTGTTGGCAGTCTTCTATGAACGTGGTGGGGATGGAGCAAGGGAATATTTCCAGCTGGCAAATTTCGACAAATGGAAACGCGACTGGGGGAAACGCGCTACACAAGGCGCGATTTGGACAATTTGAACAATTGCGAGGGCGTGACTGTAAGCAGATTTTGGTTGCCCCGTTCGGCCGGAGTGCTATCTCTGATGGCACTTTCCCGGGATGGAGTTTTGGGAAATGTGCCTTTTACACTGAAATGGTCTGGAAACAAGGCCTGGAATGAGGCATTTTGGTGGGTTGATAAGCTCTAGCAAGCCTGGAAAGTCAAACAGGGCTGAGTGCATGGTCCAGGCATCAAAGTCTATCCAAAAATAGTCGTTTTCAGCAATTATACCAGTTTTCCGGTAACTGGTATAATTCCATTTTAAAGCTTCAAAATGTCGTTTATGTTGCCGCAAATCGACCCCAATAGGTTACTTTACTTCAAAAGTAAGATTTCATCCGACAACGAGCGATTATCTCGCCAAAGCAACTCCGAAAACCACCCGAAAGACCCCTCCGAGGCATGTCTAGTGTACGGGAAAACTTCTACCCTGGTCCATTCTCCGCAAGCAGTCGCGCGTTGTAATAACATCGTTCATTGTGTTATTGCAATTTAATTTGGATAATGAAAATTATCATTCCAAAAGCTATGCGCGTCAACAAAGATCCGCCAGCTGTCCGGTCCTCGGACTAGAACCAGGATGACGACGGTGAGCAAAATCGTTCACGTAAAGCGATAATAATAAACAAAATGCGACCGTGAGGGAGGGGGACGGCAGGTGGACGCTCAAAGAATAACACAGAAGAGCACGATCTAGATATTTTCCCGCCTTTGATGTCATTTAAATTACTTTTCCTGCGAGCGTCTGCGGGTGCTTTCCTTGGGCAGCCACCGAGCTCGCTCGCGGTGTTATCTCAACAAGACCAAGGAGCCGTTTCATCTGCGAGCGGGTCCCCTTCCTACTTGCGTTCGGTTTCTCCTCCCGCGCGGAAAGCACACGGAACAGGAGAAGAAATTAGGCGGAAATTTCGATCACTCTTTAAAGCGTGCGACGAAGTAATCCCGGGCATCCTCGAACGACGTCGTCGTCGTCAACCAGAAATCAATCCAATCAATTTCACGCCACTTTACTGTGCGAACAATCCTAAGCCATCCAAAGCAAGGATGGAAGCTTGACGATGACGGCGGGTGCGAAGCCAGCGCTTCCGTGGTGTGTTTTCTGATGGTGATGCCAGTTACCGAGTCGTGAAAATGCCACGGATAAAGGATTCCACTTTCCCTGCTTCGATGCATGGACTATTTCCGAAGAACTACCCCTGCAACGGCAGTGGCAGCAGTGGCTGCAAACAACGCCGCCGCCCGAAACCGAATTTAAATCACTTTACAAACAAGTTTATCCCCGGCGTTTGGCATCGGTTGTTTCGTGTGGAAGGAAGGGGAAAGCAGACTCCCGAGGACAAATTTGTGGAAGCTGTGGGTGAAGAGTGCACCAGGGGGATGCCGAAGACATATGCCGATCCCGAATGGAGAATGTCAGTTGATGTTCACTTTATTGTGAGAAAGATTTGCAAATTCAGGAGTCTTCTGGAGTTTAGCGCAGAAGTCTTGTCGACGCCGACTCAGAACTCAGAAGTCTTCTGAACTTCGAGTAGGCAGTCTTCTGAGAGTCGACTCAGAAGTCTTCTGGACCTCCGCTTGTTTTGGAATGTCGACTCAGCAGTCTACTGGACACCGGCTAATGCATGTTGACTTAAAAATTTCTTGATTATCGACTCAAAAGTCCTATGTACGCCGGTTCGGAAGACTTCCGAAGGACTTGGACTCAGAAGTCGTTTGGATCCCGGCTTAGAAGTCTTCTAGACATCGACTCAGAGAACTACTCTTCTTCTACATTGAAGCCTTCTCAGAAAACTTCTGGACATCAACTTCTATTGAAAAGTCTGATGTCGACTCAGACGTCTTCTGGGCTTCGACTCAGAAATCTTTTGAATTTCGACCCAGAAGTCTTCTGTATTTCGAGTCACAAGACTTCTGGACCTCCCCTTGACAGTCTTTTGATTGTTGTTTGAACATCGGCTAAGAAGTCTTCTGGACACCGACACAAAAGTCTAATGCATGTCGACTTAAAAGATTATTGAGTATCGACTTAGAAGTCTCATGTACGCCGGTTCAGAAGTCTTCTGGATTTCGACTCATAAGTCGTTTGGATAAGTCGGTTTACTGAAGTTGTTTAGACGTCGGCTTAGAGATCTTCTAGACATCGACTGAGAGGACTTCTTTTCTTCGACATTAAAACCTTCTGGACAACAAATGGCATGTCTACAGAACATCTATTCAGAAGACTTCTGGACATCAACTCCTATTCATATTCGATTGAAAAGTCTGCTAAATTCGACTTAGAAGTATTCTTCACCTCGGTTGAGAAATTGAAATTCGACTTAGAAATGTTCTGTATGTCGGCTCAGATATTTTTTGAATGTCGACTCAGAAGTCTTCCGGATTTCGAGTCAGAAGACTGCTGGACGCCAACATCTTCTGGACTTCTACTCGGAGGTCTGCTAAATTTGGCTCAGACTAATTCAGGATTTCCGTCGGAAGGCTTCTAGATTTCGTTCTAAAGACCTCTAGACTTCGATCGGAAGTCCTCTAGTCTTAGTTCGGAAGACTTCTAGATCTCTTCAAGACTTCATTTGGAAGTCTTTCAGACTTCAATCAGTAGTCTTCCGAAATTCAATCGTCTTAGCTCTGGAACCCAGAAAAAAACTGTTTGATAAACGTTCAACTGAAGAATGGTGCATCAGTAACATATAAAGCGATTTTGTTCACGTTCAAAACATTTGTAGCGCTCTGTCATAACAAGACAAGTTCAGGACTCGGACTTCACTATCCATTTGAGTAACAGAGCACAGTTTATGTCTAGTGTCGCATGTGTATCGCACATTTGTAATGTTCGATTTTGTCGAATTGGCTCCCTACATGAGGTCTGTAGCGTTCTATTTCATTTTTTGAAGAGCTTCCAACAATAAGACGTATAGACGTCAAACTAGCTTTCAAACACAAATTCTAGCAACGTTCTCCATCAACCAAATGCAAATTTCTACTCGGGATCTTCATCCTTCGTCTGGCAGCTTGGCAAGGCACAAGTGGAAGCTCGATAACGAAGAGCAAATAACGAGTTGCTGCAATTTTCTCGCTTTTCTCCTTATAACTATCGACGCGACGGGAGCCTGGATGGAACGACGTAGTAGGACCGACTGACTGACTAACAGTGTCTTGTCTATATCGAAGCGAAGAGAAGGCTAGGCCCCGAGGTTGCTTTCCTTTTGTTAGCGGAAGAAAAACTTTCCGCAGGTCGCGAGCTTGGTGCTTCGCGCGCTGAAGTCAAGTTGATTGCAGCAGTCGGTTTCGGGAACGACAATAACAACAAAAGAAGGTGCCAGGATAAATCACTCAACAAGCGTGCGAACTTTTTCGGAGCGCTTGGTTTGCCGAAAACTGATGGGTGGAAAGGAAAAGTTTGATTTATTGGTGGAGCAACAGATGGGAAAGAATTGTTCGCGCGGAAGGTTGGTTTGCGACAATGGAATCGTCAATCGAGGAAGAATTTTCATCGACTTCGAAGTCTTTTGGACGTGAGTTCAGAACAATTCAGGTCTTCGGCCCGTTACTCTTTTGAGCGTTGAAGTATTCTGAACCTCGACTAAAAAGTTTTCTGGACTTCCTGTGGAAGTCTTCTGGTCTTCTGGACTTCCTCTGGAAGTCTTCTGGTCTTCTGGACTTCTACTGGAAGTCTTCTGGTCTTCTGGACTTCCTCTGGAAGTCTTCTGGACTTCCTTTGGAAGTCTTCTGGACTTCCTTTAGAAGTCTTCTGGACTTCCTTTGGAAGTCTTCTGGACTTCCTTTGGAAGTCTTCTGGACTTCCTTTGGAAGTCTTCTGGACTTCCTTTGGAAGTCTTCTGGACTTCCTTTGGAAGTCTTCTGGACTTCCTTTGGAAGTCTTCTGGACTTCCTTTGGAAGTCTTCTGGACTTCCTTTGGAAGTCTTCTGGACTTCCTTTGGAAGTCTTCTGGACTTCCTTTGGAAGTCTTCTGGACTTCCTTTGGAAGTCTTCTGGACTTCCTTTGGAAGTCTTCTGGACTTCCTTTGGAAGTCTTCTGGACTTCCTTTGGAAGTCTTCTGGACTTCCTTTGGAAGTCTTCTGGACTTCCTTTGGAAGTCTTCTGGACTTCCTTTGGAAGTCTTCTGGACTTCCTTTGGAAGTCTTCTGGACTTCCTTTGGAAGTCTTCTGGACTTCCTTTGGAAGTCTTCTGGACTTCCTTTGGAAGTCTTCTGGACTTCCTTTGGAAGTCTTCTGGACTTCCTTTGGAAGTCTTCTGGACTTCCTTTGGAAGTCTTCTGGACTTCCTTTGGAAGTCTTCTGGACTTCCTTTGGAAGTCTTCTGGACTTCCTTTGGAAGTCTTCTGGACTTCCTTTGGAAGTCTTCTGGACTTCCTTTGGAAGTCTTCTGGACTTCCTTTGGAAGTCTTCTGGACTTCCTTTGGAAGTCTTCTGGACTTCCTTTGGAAGTCTTCTGGACTTCCTTTGGAAGTCTTCTGGACTTCCTTTGGAAGTCTTCTGGACTTCCTTTGGAAGTCTTCTGGACTTCCTTTGGAAGTCTTCTGGACTTCCTTTGGAAGTCTTCTGGACTTCCTTTGGAAGTCTTCTGGACTTCCTTTGGAAGTCTTCTGGACTTCCTTTGGAAGTCTTCTGGACTTCCTTTGGAAGTCTTCTGGACTTCCTTTGGAAGTCTTCTGGACTTCCTTTGGAAGTCTTCTGGACTTCCTTTGGAAGTCTTCTGGACTTCCTTTGGATGTCTTCTGGACTTCCTTTGGAAGTCTTCTGGACTTCCTTTGGAAGTCTTCTGGACTTCCTTTGGAAGTCTTCTGGACTTCCTTTGGAAGTCTTCTGGACTTCCTTTGGAAGTCTTCTGGACTTCCTTTGGAAGTCTTCTGGACTTCCTTTGGATGTCTTCTGGACTTCCTTTGGAAGTCTTCTGGACTTCCTTTGGAAGTCTTCTGGACTTCCTTTGGAAGTCTTCTGGACTTCCTTTGGAAGTCTTCTGGACTTCCTTTGGAAGTCTTCTGGACTTCCTTTGGAAGTCTTCTGGACTTCCTTTGGAAGTCTTCTGGACTTTCTTTGGAAGTCTTCTGGACTTTCTTTGGAAGTCTTCTGGACTTTCTTTGGAAGTCTTCTGGACTTTCTTTGGAAGTCTTCTGGACTTCCTTTGGAAGTCTTCTGGACTTCCTTTGGAAGTCTTCTGGACTTCCTTTGGAAGTCTTCTGGACTTCCTTTGGAAGTCTTCTGGACTTCCTTTGGAAGTCTTCTGGACTTCCTTTGGAAGTCTTCTGGACTTCCTTTGGAAGTCTTCTGGACTTCCTTTGGAAGTCTTCTGGACTTCCTTTGGAAGTCTTCTGGACTTCCTTTGGAAGTTTTCTGGACTTTCTTTGGAAGTTTTCTGGACTTCCTTTGGAAGTTTTCTGGACTTCCTTTGGAAGTCTTCTGGACTTCCTTTGGAAGTCTTCTGGACTTCCTTTGGAAGTCTTCTGGACTTCCTTTGGAAGTCTTCTGGACTTCCTTTGGAAGTCTTCTGGACTTCCTCTGGAAGTCTTCTGGACTTCCTCTGGAAGTCTTCTGGACTTCCTTTGGAAGTCTTCTGGACTTCCTTTGGAAGTCTTCTGGACTTCCTTTGGAAGTCTTCTGGACTTCCTTTGGAAGTCTTCTGGACTTCCTTTGGAAGTCTTCTGGACTTCCTTTGGAAGTCTTCTGGACTTCCTTTGGAAGTCTTCTGGACTTCCTTTGGAAGTCTTCTGGACTTCCTTTGGAAGTCTTCTGGACTTCCTTTGGAAGTCTTCTGGACTTCCTTTGGAAGTCTTCTGGACTTCCTTTGGAAGTCTTCTGGACTTCCTTTGGAAGTCTTCTGGACTTCCTTTGGAAGTCTTCTGGACTTCCTTTGGAAGTCTTCTGGACTTCCTTTGGAAGTCTTCTGGACTTCCTTTGGAAGTCTTCTGGACTTCCTTTGGAAGTCTTCTGGACTTCCTTTGGAAGTCTTCTGGACTTCCTTTGGAAGTCTTCTGGACTTCCTTTGGAAGTCTTCTGGACTTCCTTTGGAAGTCTTCTGGACTTCCTTTGGAAGTCTTCTGGACTTCCTTTGGAAGTCTTCTGGACTTCCTTTGGAAGTCTTCTGGACTTCCTTTGGAAGTCTTCTGGACTTCCTTTGGAAGTCTTCTGGACTTCCTTTGGAAGTCTTCTGGACTTCCTTTGGAAGTCTTCTGGACTTCCTTTGGAAGTCTTCTGGACTTCCTTTGGAAGTCTTCTGGACTTCCTTTGGAAGTCTTCTGGACTTCCTTTGGAAGTCTTCTGGACTTCCTTTGGAAGTCTTCTGGACTTCCTTTGGAAGTCTTCTGGACTTCCTTTGGAAGTCTTCTGGACTTCCTTTGGAAGTCTTCTGGACTTCCTTTGGAAGTCTTCTGGACTTCCTTTGGAAGTCTTCTGGACTTCCTTTGGAAGTCTTCTGGACTTCCTTTGGAAGTCTTCTGGACTTCCTTTGGAAGTCTTCTGGACTTTCTTTGGAAGTCTTCTGGACTTCCTTTGGAAGTCTTCTGGACTTCCTTTGGAAGTCTTCTGGACTTCCTTTGGAAGTCTTCTGGACTTCCTTTGGAAGTCTTCTGGACTTCCTTTGGAAGTCTTCTGGACTTCCTTTGGAAGTCTTCTGGACTTCCTTTGGAAGTCTTCTGGACTTCCTTTGGAAGTCTTCTGGACTTCCTTTGGAAGTCTTCTGGACTTCCTTTGGAAGTCTTCTGGACTTCCTTTGGAAGTCTTCTGGACTTCCTTTGGAAGTCTCCTGGACTTCCTTTGGAAGTCTTCTGGACTTCCTTTGGAAGTCTTCTGGACTTCCTTTGGAAGTCTTCTGGACTTCCTTTGGAAGTCTTCTGGACTTCCTTTGGAAGTCTTCTGGACTTCCTTTGGAAGTCTTCTGGACTTCCTTTGGAAGTCTTCTGGACTTCCTTTGGAAGTCTTCTGGACTTCCTTTGGAAATCTTCTGGACTTCCTTTGGAAGTCTTCTGAACTTCCTTTGGAAGTCTTCTGGACTTCCTTTGGAAGTCTTCTGAACTTCCTTTGGAAGTTTTCTGGACTTCCTTTGGAAGTCTTCTGAACTTCCTTTGGAAGTCTTCTGGACTTCCTTTGGAAGTCTTCTGGACTTCCTTTGGAAGTCTTCTGGACTTTCTTTGGAAGTCTTCTGGACTTCCTTTGGAAGTCTTCTGGACTTCCTTTGGAAGTCTTCTGGACTTCGTTCCAAAGTTTTTTGGACTTCGTTATGAAGTGTTTTGGACTTCGTTACGAAGTGTTTTGGACTTCGGTACGAAGTCTTTTGGACTTCGTTACGAAGTCTTTTGGACTTCGTTTCAAAGTGTTTTGGAATTCCTTCCGAAGTCTTTTGGACTTGTTCTATGAACCAGATGAGCTTCGAAGGGCCCATATAGCCGAGGCGGTAAACGCACGGGTATTCAGCATGACCATGCTGAGGGTGACGGGTTCGATTCCCGGTCGGTCCAGGATCTTTTCGTAAAGGAAATTTCCTTGACTTCCTTGGGCATAGAGTATCTTCGTGCCTGCCACACGATATACACATGCAAAATGGTCATTGGCAGAGGAAGCTCTCAGTTAATAACTGTGGAAGTGCTCATAGAACACTAAGCTGAGAAGCAGGCTTTGTCCCAATGAGGACGTTACGCCAAGAAGAGAGAAGAGAGAGATGAGCTTCGAAGTACAATTTCAAGAGAAGCTTTCAAAATACTTCCAATCAGCTGACTCCAATGGACCAACAGTTCACAAAAAGCAGTTGAACCAACGTTTTCAAAAGAACGCTTTTCATCCATAGGACGTTTCAACTCAACCGCTTTGATCCATCATCGTAAATACTTTCGCACAGAAAAAAAACCTCAAACATTTACAGCTGAGAAACAATTTCTTAAGGCTCTTTTCCACCGTTCCTCGCCCACCACCAACTCCAACTTTGGCGCACTGGAAAAATTGCGAAAAATACTTTGTGCATAATAATAATCAAAATGATTGCGTTTTTACGTTCGCCTTTCCCCCCGGAGTCCAGACGATCCCCTCTCAATTTCCACCACCAGCGACCACCGACGCAATGCAATGGTCGGGAATGGACCGACCGACTTTCACGTTTTCATTTTTTATTATTTCTTAATATTTTCCCTCCCGCACAGTCCACAGTTCACATACTTCGTGGCAATGCGACGGCCGGCGGTGGAGAAAACTTTTGTAATTCACCCACTCGAAGTTATGGTGCCATACCGCACCGTGGTTCCCGCATCCCCTCGTTTGCGAAAGAAACCTGAGGGGGGAAGGACACTGAGAAAACTTGTCTTGTAAAAAAAAGAAGGACAGAGACAAGCCGAATCGTTTATGTAAATCGAGGACGATTCGCTCCCTTTTGCGGTCCACCATCTCATCTCGGTCGGTCGGGGTTAGTCCGCGCCACGGAGGAGCAACAACTATGCAGAAAAGATAATTTATGCTGCAATAACAGACCGCAGCTTCTCCTGGTCTTAATATCTATTTATTTTTTTTTGTCGCTTGTCTCTTCTCGAGGCGAGTAGAGGCGAGTCGAGTCGAATCGTCCTACGCGAAGAAGTCCTACTGCCAACGAGGGCGCGGACCATGCTATGTGGCGGCAGGACGCGCTAGAAAAGTTTTAGTTCAAGATTAAGATTAAGCAGAGCAGAGCATGCGGTCGTCCTGTAATGGCGACAAGTTTACCAGGAGGGCGATTTTTCCTTGCTCTTGCTGCGGTGTCTTTAAAGAGTGGGGTAAGATTGAGTTGAAGCGGTTTCAACTGGGGTACAAGTTGTCGCGGGCTTCGTCCAGAACTCTTCAGGACTTCGTCCAGAAATCTTCCGGGTCAGGAATTTGCTCCTCTCTAGAGCCACCAACTCCCGCCAACTGGACAGAAGTTGAGAACTCCGGAAGCCTTCCGGGCTTCGACCAGGCTTTGTTCAAAAGTATTCCGGGCTTCTTTCAGAAGTCTTCCGGGTCATGAATTTACTCCTCTCTGGAGCCACCAACTCCCGCCAACTGGAAAGAAGTTGAGAACTCCGAAAGCCTTCCAGGCTTCGTAGAGAAGTATTCCGGGCTTCGTTCAGAAACCTTCCGGGTCATAAATATGCTCCTCTCTGGAGCCACCTACTCCTGCCAACTGGACAGAAGTTGATAACTCCGGGAGCCTTCCGAGCTTCGTCCAGAAGTCTTCCGGGCTTCGTCCAGAAGTCTTCCGGGCTTCGTCCAGAAGTCTTCCGGGCTTCGTCCAGAAGTCTTCCGGGCTTCGTCCAGAAGTCTTCCGGGCTTCGTCCAGAAGTCTTCCGGGCTTCGTCCAGAAGTCTTCCGGGCTTCGTCCAGAAGTCTTCCGGGCTTCGTCCAGAAGTCTTCCGGGCTTCGTCCAGAAGTCTTCCGGGCTTCGTCCAGAAGTCTTCCGGGCTTCGTCCAGAAGTCTTCCGGGCTTCGTCCAGAAGTCTTCCGGGCTTCGTCCAGAAGTCTTCCGGGCTTCGTCCAGATGTCTTCCGGGCTTCGTCCAGAAGTCTACCGGGTTTCGTCCAGAAGCCTTCAGGGCTTCGTCCACAAGTCTTCTGGGCTTCGTCCAGAAGCCTTCCGAATTTCGTCGTTTGGAAGACTTTCAGGCTTTTCTAAGAATCTTTTTACAGTTCAAAGCTATCTGGACACCTCTGTAAATCCTTCTGAACATGTTTCAAAAGCCCTTGTGTAGTTCTTTTCTCAAATATTGCTCAAGAGGTATTATTTTAAGAGAATTTTCCAAAAATAACATGTCACCAATTCCTCGCGAAAAGCACATCAAGTTTATCCTCCCTCAAAACTCACTAGAAAGTGACATCAAACGGCATTCCCTTCCATCACCTGCTCCATAGGCACGGACATCGACATCATCATCCCTATGTCGTCGCCATCCATTCCGAGAAAATGCACAGGGGGAAGGACGCTACTATGTCTCGTGCTGCAGTTAGTAATTAAGAGGGAAACCCCAGAACGCGTCGTCGTCGTCGCCGTTGCCAATGTCACTCAGTCAGTTCCGCCGGCTGCTTCCAGAACAAAAATTCAACAAAAAATGTGGACAGACGGAACACATCGGGGGCCGGATAAAAATCCCAGGCGGAAAATTAAGGGACCCGGACAACAAGAAAGCAAATTGCTAGCTATCATCTGTCCTGCCTCCTGCCTCCCGGTACCCAGGTGCCGGGTACGAGTGCCTCGCATCCCATCCGTGCCGGGGACAGGTGAAATAGGAGTTACCGGCGTCGTCGTCGTCGACTGAGCTGACGAAAAAAAGTGGTACTCTTTGTTGTTGGGATGTAGGAGGAGAGAGGATATAGAGGATTTTTTTGTTCGTTCGGGGGAGTTTGAATAGAGAGTAACTTTAGAACAACGGACGGAGATCTGATGACACACTACACTGACACTGGCCGTAACGAGGCGGCGTGTGAACCGAGCGGTACGGGGGTAAAAGGTGGGTGTAACACAAATATGCAGTGTATGGCCTTTTTTTTGTGTTCCGGTGGCAGGCTAGGGAATTTCCGGAGAAAGGCTGCACACAGTACCTAAACGAAGGCAAAGCAAAAAAAAACTTGGAGATAGTTGCGAGTAGCAGTAGCAGAGATGGTGGGTCGGTAGCACAGAATGGCTCTAAATAAGTAAGTAGAGGGAACAAAGCGAATCCTAACGATAGTAGTAACAGCAGTAACACGGCAACAACTAGATCAACAGCGTAGAGCAAGAGGTGGGACAAGGGGACAGGGGAGAGCGGAGAACAAGAAGAGAAAGAAACTGAGTGTCAGCAAACGTAAGAGGATGAACAAATATCACAGTGGGCAAAAATGTAGCAAAAGGACTCAGTGGCGATTTCCTAACCTCAAATCTGCCTGTTCAACAAGTGTAAAATCTTAAATTTTACGAACAAAGCTTCTTGTGACCATAGAAAAAGATGAGAACTACTAATAAGTTCCATTACATTCGAAGTTTGAAAGATCTGTGTTTGATCCTCTTTGGAGCCTCCAACTACCAAAGGTTTGGATCAGTCGTGATTCCCAAACCTTAAATCTATCTGTTTTATTGTGTAAATTCTTAAATTTGCTCCTCTTTGGAGCCACCAACTATCAGTGGTTTGGATCAATCGCGATTCCCAAACCTTAAATCTATCTGATTTGCCGTGTAAATTTTTGAATTTGCTCCTCTTCGGAGCCACCAACTAATAGTGGTTTGGATCAAGTGTTTTGTTGTGTAAATTCTTGAATTTGCTCCACTCTGGAGGCACCAACTACTAGTGGTTTGGCTCAGTCGCAATTCCCAAACCTGAAATCTATCTGTTTCGTTGTGTAAGTTCTTAAATTTTTTGAACAAATTTCCTTAAAATCAGTAGAAAAGACGAGAATAGCTAAAACGTTCCAGAACATCAGCACGAAGGTCGTGAATTTGCTCCTCTCTAGAGCCACCAATTATTTCTCAGAAGTCTTTAGACTCCAGAACGGATACGATTTCGCCCACTGTGTGCTACATCGCCACCTGGTAGGTCGGTTTGATTCACTACGACACGGCAACAATGAAATGATGTCGTTCCATAACGGAAACGAAGGGATTAAGATCTACTAGAAAGAATGAGTCGTAACTGGGAATAAGAAACTTGAATCTAGAGAGCTAATGAGCTGAACCGGTAAGGGGATAGGAGACTTGAGAGACAAGCAGGCAATAAGGCGGCAAAGGCCATTGTAGGCAGCAGGAGGAGAGGCAGCGAGAGCGAGACAGTCAAAGAGGGAGAGAGAAATACAACTCAAAAGAGAAACAAAAAAACTGAAAGTACAAACAAACAAATTGATGCACTGAACTGAAAACTCAAGGCAACTGTCACTTTCGATCGGTTTCGAGAGACTCGAGAGAGAGTGAGATGTCACAAAGACGACAAAGAGGAAAGAGAGGCAGAGACCAGAGAGAGAGAGCTGCAACAAGAGACAAGAGACAGAGAGAGAGGTGGAGAGTTATCGGTTGATAGCTAAGTGGGTAGGTTGTAGATCAGTGAGTTGTAGTACTAGAATGAGTCAAAAAAGAGAGAGTAGATTAGACAGGTCAACAGAGTTGTCAAAAGAAACCATGCATAGTTACCTCCTCGTTGAGATTGGACACCAGCAGTACGTTGGAGAGTCCTCGCAGGACAGACGGGTTGGGCGTTCCGAGGGCACCGTTCGAGGCGAGGGCGAAGGCGCCCAGGTTGGGCAGGGCGCCACCATAGGCGCTGGCCAGAGCCGGCGTTCCCAGACCTAGACCGAACGGTGGAATGACACCGGGCGTCGCTAAGCCGTTCACTAGAAAATAGGGAGATTTGTCTAATTTGACTATTACACGGTAATTGTCCCGGCCTTCGACAACATCTAGCACAACATCGAGGGGGGATAGCTTGGCACAGCGCCGGACTCACCTAGTCGATCCCGGGCCAGCTGCGGGCGCTGGCCGGCCGCCAGCAGGAGCAGATCGCCGGCCGACACAAGGCCGCCGGCACTGGCGATGACGTCGCTGCCGGGCTCACCGGACGGCAGCGTCGGGTTGGTGTAGTCCCGCGATTTGTCGTTGTTGTACTTGACGTTCAGCGACGTGAGCTTGCTGTTGTCGATGCGGAGCGTGCAGCACCCGTTGTAGATGTTCTGGCCGTCCAAGGTTTGCTTGGCGAGCTGGGCGGTGGCCGCGTCCGGGTACTGGATCAGGGCCTGCGAAGAGGGGAAAAGGCGGTTCGTTAGCAGAGAAAACACTATCTTGAAAATAAGTGTCTTGGAAAAAAATTTCCGAAAAGAGAAAATTGCAAGATATTCATCAGGTTTCGTAGATATTTGCTCACAGCTTCTTTTACAACTATCGAGATCGGAAATAAAGAACATTTAAGCAAGTAATTTCACTTTCTTGATTTTTTCAAGACAGCTGTAATGCGTATTTAAAGAATATTTTAGAGAAAAAACAAACAGTTTTCTTAAAAAAGTTTAGAAGGCATCCGGACAGTTCTCTAGAAAATTTTCGGAGAGGAATCCTATGCATTGCTGGAGGAAAAACGATTAGAAGACTTCAGAGTCGCCGTACAGAAACAGAGTTTTGCGTGGAGCCTTCTGCGTTTAAGTCTAGAAAACCTCCGAGTCTAAACACAAAGGATCTAGTCTAGAAGATGTTCGAAAAAAAAAACACAAAAGGCATCTGAGTCGCGATTTAGAAAATTCCGAGACGAGCTTCAGAAGACTTCTGGGTTAAAAACGTAAAGAATGCAAGGTCAAAATCCAGAAGGCTTCAGGGTCCCGACGTCCCGAAGACTTCTGGGTCAAAATCCTGAAGACTTCTGGTTCGACACCCAGAAGACTACTGGGACGACGTCCAGAAGGCTGCTAGGTTGAAGTCTGAAAGACTCTTCGGTCGAAATTCAGAATAATTCTGGGTCAAAGTTCACAAGACTTCTGGGTCCCGACGTCCCGAAGACTTCTCGGTCGAAGTCCAGAAGAATTTTGGGTCGAAGTCCAGAAGACTTCTGGGTCGAAGTCCAGATAACTTCTGGGTCAAAGTCCAGATAACTTCTGGGTCAAAGTCCAGAAGACTTCTGGGTCGAAGTCCAGAAGAATTCTGGGTTGAACTTCAGAAGACTTCTGAGTCGAAGTCCAGAAGACTTCTGGGTCGAAGTCCAGGAGATTTGTGGGTCGAAGTCCAGAGAACCTCTGGATCGAAGTGCAGAGAACCTCTGGATCGAAGTCCAGAAGACCTCTGGATCGAAGTCCAGAAGACCTCTGAATCGAAGCCCAAAAGACTTCTGGGTCGAAGTCCAGATAACTTCTGGGCCTAAGTCCACAAGAATTGTGGGTTGAAGTTCAGAAGACTTCTGAGACGAATTCCAAAAGACTTCTGGGTCGAAGTCCGAAGATTTCTGGGTCAAAGTCCAGAGAACCTCTGGATCGAAGTACAGAGAACCTCTGGATCCAGAAGACCTCTGGATTGAAATCCAAAAGTCTTCTGGGTCGAAGTCCAGATAACTTCTGGGTTGAAGTCCAGAAGAATTCTGGGTCGAAGTCCAGAAAAATTCTGGGTCAAAATCCTGAAGACTTCTGGGTCAAAGTCCAGAAGATTTCTGGATCGAAGTGCAGAGAAACTCTGGATCGAAGTCCAGAAGGATTCTGGATCGAAGTCCAAAAGACTTCTGGATCGAAGTCCAAAAGACTTCTGAGTCGAAGTCCAGAAGAATTCTGGGTTGAAGTCCAAAAGACTTCCAGGTCGAAGTCCAGAATACTTCTGGGTCGAAGTTCCGAAGACTTCTGGGTCGAAGTCCAGAAGAATTCTGGGTCTAAGTCCACAAGACTTCTGGATCGAACTCCAGAAGATTTCTGGGTCGAAGTCCAGAGAACCTTTGGATCGAAGTGCAGAGAACCTCTGGATCAACGTCCAGAAGACCTCTGGATCGAAGTCCAAAAGACTTCTGGGTCGAAGTTTAGAAGACTTCTGGGTCGAATTTCTGAAGACTTCTGGATCGAAGTCCTGATGACACTTAGATCTAGGTCCTGAAGGCTCCTGGAATGAAGTCCAAAAGATTTGTGGGTCGTAGTGCAGAAGACTTCTGGGTCGAAGTTTGCAAGGCTTCTGGATCAAATTCTACAAGACTTCTGGATCAAAGCTCTTGGTTCGAAGTCTTGAAGACTTCTAGGTCGAAGTTCAGAAGATTTTTGGGTTGCTTTCCACAAGATTTCAGGGTCGAAGTTTAAAAGCCGTCTGGACGAAGTTCAGAGACTTCTGGGATGAATGAAGACTTTTGGGACGAAGTCCAGAAGGCTTGTGGGATTAAGTCCAGAAAACTTTTGTGTCCAAGTGCAGGTCGAAGTCCAAAAGACTTTTGAGTCGAAGTCATGAAGACTTCCGAATCATCTGTTCTACGTCTAGATCTACAAAACAACAAAGAAACCTACCTGGAACGAGTTGTTCTTGGTGAAGGTGACGATCTTGAGCACCTTGCCGAACCGTTGGAAAATCTGGTACAGGATGTCCAGCGACACCGGGTAGAGGAGCGATTCCACGATGACCCGCAGCACGGTGTTGGGGCCACCCTGCTGGGTTGTGCCACCGAGCGATCCCACCGTGCCGGTGCCGGGGTTCGAGTTGGTGTTGGCATGGTCGAGTGCCAGTGGCAGTGGCGATCCCGTCGGGGACTGCGTGAGGTCCTGAGTTTGCAGCGTCACGTTCTGTAGCGCAAAGAGGAAGAAAATAAGGTTTTATTGGTGTTGTGATGACTGCTTTAAGGCCTTGATAGACTATCTAAGATATCAAACAAGACTTCAAACGCTTCAAAAGCCTTTAATCGAGTCACTTCTGATATCCAGGATATAGCTTTAACAAGGCTTTCACGAATTTCTTAAGTCTAGTTCATGTTAACAAAACCAAAAGGACTTATTAGAGTTTTGATGACTTGAACAAGGCCTTGATAAAACTTAGATGTTACTTGGACACTTAACGTAACTTGATAAAGGTTTTCAAGACACGTTTGGTATCTAAGGAACTCTCCTGGTTTTATCACGGCTTTTGATCTCTTTTGAACCCTCAATAAATCCTACAAATCTACAACCGCCGCAAAACTTACCGTGGCCGTGTGGTTCTGGTCGGTCTTCAGCTCCCGGTGGTTGCTGAACTGCACGTACACTGTCCGGCCTCGGACGATGGGGGGCGTGGCGGTGAACATGGTCACCATACTGGTGGCAGCCGTTTCGTCGGCCATCTCCAGGAAGGCTTGGTTCTTGCCCTTGAGCACCAGGACGTTGGTGACGCGCCCGAACGGTACCCCCAGGTGCATCACGTCCACCTCGCTGGACTCGTTCGGGATGTTCCGGATGTGGACCACCCGCGATGGTTTGGCTGTTCAAGGGGAGAAAGGGTAGAGAGACACATCAGTAATTGATTAAAATGTGCGAGCGAATTATTCAGCGAAGGTAAATGTTTCTTTTTTTAATCGCTCAACCGGACTGGATTTCGGGGAACTGGTCGAGCCTGGGAGAAGTAATCCGATTCAAAAATTGAACAGGGGATCTCGCTGGAGCAAACGGCATAATAAATGGGATGAAAATCGGTTCGGATTTAAATGATGAAAGGCTTTTCTTGACAGTGAAAAATTACAAATCCAGAAAAGTCTAGTTATTATCGAAAAATGTCCAAGGGATTTCTTAGAGACGGTAAACGATCACTTCTGCAAAAAAGCCCTCGATGTTTTTGAATCAATTCGAGAAAACTAAAAAAATCGAGAAGACTTCTGACAGAGGTCCATCTGGAAGAAGTCCTAAAGACATCTAGAAGAAGTTAAGGAGACTTCTGGAAGAGGTCCAGGAGACTTCTGGAAGAGGTCCAGGAGACTTGTTGAAGAGGTCCAGGAGACTTGTTGAAGAAGTGCAGGAGACTTCTGGAAAAAGTCCAGCAGACTTGTGGAAGAAGTCTAGGAGACTTCTGGGAGAAGTCCAGGCGACTTCTGGGAGAAGTCCAGGCGACTTCTGGGAGAAGTCCAGGCGACATCTGGAAGAAGTCCAGGCGGCTTCTGGAAAAAGTCCAGGCGACATCTCGAAGAAGTCCAGGCCACTTCTGAGAGAAGTCCACGCGACTTCTGGGAGAAGTCCAGGCGACTTCTGGGAGAAGTCCAGGCGACTTCTGGAAGAAGTCCAGGCGACTTCTGGAAGAAGTCCAGGCAACTTCTGGAAGAAGTCCAGGCAACTTCTGAGAGAAGTCCAGGCGACTTCTGTAGTAAGTCCAGGCGATTTCTGGAAGAAATCCAGGCAATCCAGGATATTTCTGAGACAAGTCAGGGGACTTCTAGGACAAGTCCAAGAGACTTCTGAGACAAGTCCAGGGGATTTCTGGAAGAAGTTCATTCAACTTTTGAGATCAGTTCATGCGACTTCTGGAAGAATGAATCCAGAAGACTTCTCAACGAAGTCATAGACAGTACGTTTCGCGTATTCTACGGCCGTAGCATTCAAGCTCCCCGATTTTTCCCCGCACCCGACTGAGTGGATTTTATGACGGTATGCGAACGAACGGACAAACGAGTATCGGTTTTCCACATGAGAAAATACGCTGGCGACGGACGGCAGCGAACGAACCACCAAAGTGTGAACTGTCCGCGCGGCCGTTCCCGGGATTTATACTTTGTTTTGCCATACAAATTACGATTTTATATTCATTTAATTTTACGACATCGACGATGCTTCGTGCGTCGCGTATGGACGATGGACGATGCACGACGATGGACCCAACGGAGGAGAAGTTATAAATGATCCGCATTTTTAATTGCCTTTAATGATTTTAATTGGCCGATTCGATGGCACTCACTACTCACTGGGGGATGAAATCATAAAAAAACATTAAAGATTAAGCTTGGCCGCCGATGAAAACTCTGCGATGAATTTGTGTTTGTTTTTTTCTGGTCGGGTGGATCAATCGGAGCCGGGATCAAAGCGTTCCGAGTAAGTTAATTAGGGAAAACGGGAGCAGAAAATTGTCAATCGGTATAAAAGTGCTCGTTGGGAGCGATTTTTGCGTTGGGATGAGTACTTCAGTGAAGTAATCCTGTTTGGATGGGTTGTCGTTTGCCGAATTGGCAAGGGAAATGATATATAATGTTGATATTGAACATTTAAGCATCTTTTACGAGTTAGGTCAACTATTGTAAACTCTGTGTTTAGTTCCAGAGGAAGGCTTCTCCCGAGAAGCTTGGAAGGCTTCTCCCGAGAAGCTTGGAAGGCTTCTCCCGAGAAGCTTGGAAGGCTTCTCCCGAGAAGCTTGGAAGGCTTCTCCCGAGAAGCTTGGAAGGCTTCTCCCGAGAAGCTTGGAAGGCTTCTCCCGAGAAGCTTGGAAGGCTTCTCCCGAGAAGCTTGGAAGGCTTCTCCCGAGAAGCTTGGAGGAAGGCTTCTCCAGAGGAGCTTGGAAGACTTCTCCAGAGGAGCTTGGAAGGCTTCTGCAGAGGAGCTTGGAAGGCTTCTCCAGAGGAGCTTGGAAGGCTTCTCCAGAGGAGCTTGGAAGGCTTCTCCAGAGGAGCTTGGAAGGCTTCTCCAGAGGAGCTTGGAAGGCTTCTCCAGAGGAGCTTGGAAGGCTTCTCCAGAGGAGCTTGGAAGGCTTCTCCAGAGGAGCTTGGAAGGCTTCTCCAGAGGAGCTTGGAAGGCTTCTCCAGAGGAGCTTGGAAGGCTTCTCCAGAGGAGCTTGGAAGGCTTCTCCAGAGGAGCTTGGAAGGCTTCTCCAGAGGAGCTTGGAAGGCTTCTCCAGAGGAGCTTGGAAGGCTTCTCCAGAGGAGCTTGGAAGGCTTCTCCAGAGGAGCTTGGAAGGCTTCTCCAGAGGAGCTTGGAAGGCTTCTCCAGAGGAGCTTGGAAGGCTTCTCCAGAGGAGCTTGGAAGGCTTCTCCAGAGGAGCTTGGAAGGCTTCTGCAGAGGAGCTTGGAAGGCTTCTCCAGAGGAGCTTGGAAGGCTTCTCCAGAGGAGCTTGGAAGGCTTCTCCAGAGGAGCTTGGAAGGCTTCTCCAGAGGAGCTTGGAAGGCTTCTCCAGAGGAGCTTGGAAGGCTTCTCCAGAGGAGCTTGGAAAACTTCTCCAGAGGAGCTTGGAAAACTTCTCCAGAGGAGCTTGGAAGGCTTCTCCAGAGGAGCTTGGAAGGCTTCTCCAGAGGAGCTTGGAAGGCTTCTCCAGAGGAGCTTGGAAGGCTTCTCCAGAGGAGCTTGGAAGGCTTCTCCAGAGGAGCTTGGAAGGCTTCTCCAGAGGAGCTTGGAAGGCTTGGAAGGCTTCTCCCGAGAAGCTTGGAAGGCTTCTCCCGAGAAGCTTGGAAGGCTTCTCCCGAGAAGCTTGGAGGAAGGCTTCTCCCGAGAAGCTTGGAAGGCTTCTCCAGAGGAGCTTGGAAGGCTTCTCCAGAGGAGCTTGGAAGGCTTCTCCAGAGGAGCTTGGAAGGCTTCTCCCGAGAAGCTTGGAAGGCTTCTCCCGAGAAGCTTGGAAGGCTTCTCCCGAGAAGCTTGGAAGGCTTCTCCCGAGAAGCTTGGAAGGCTTCTCCCGAGAAGCTTGGAAGGCTTCTCCCGAGAAGCTTGGAAGGCTTCTCCCGAGAAGCTTGGAAGGCTTCTCCCGAGAAGCTTGGAAGGCTTCTCCCGAGAAGCTTGGAAGGCTTCTCCCGAGAAGCTTGGAAGGCTTCTCCCGAGAAGCTTGGAGGAAGGCTTCTCCCGAGAAGCTTGGAAGGCTTCTCCAGAGGAGCTTGGAAGGCTTCTCCAGAGGAGCTTGGAAGGCTTGGAAGGCTTCTCCCGAGAAGCTTGGAAGGCTTCTCCCGAGAAGCTTGGAGGAAGGCTTCTCCCGAGAAGCTTGGAAGGCTTCTCCAGAGGAGCTTGGAAGGCTTCTCCAGAGGAGCTTGGAAGGCTTCTCCAGAGGAGCTTGGAAGGCTTCTCCCGAGAAGCTTGGAAGGCTTCTCCCGAGAAGCTTGGAAGGCTTCTCCCGAGAAGCTTGGAAGGCTTCTCCCGAGAAGCTTGGAAGGCTTCTCCCGAGAAGCTTGGAAGGCTTCTCCCGAGAAGCTTGGAAGGCTTCTCCCGAGAAGCTTGGAAGGCTTCTCCCGAGAAGCTTGGAAGGCTTCTCCCGAGAAGCTTGGAAGGCTTCTCCCGAGAAGCTTGGAAGGCTTCTCCCGAGAAGCTTGGAAGGCTTCTCCCGAGAAGCTTGGAAGGCTTCTCCCGAGAAGCTTGGAAGGCTTCTCCCGAGAAGCTTGGAAGGCTTCTCCCGAGAAGCTTGGAAGGCTTCTCCCGAGAAGCTTGGAAGGCTTCTCCCGAGAAGCTTGGAAGGCTTCTCCCGAGAAGCTTGGAAGGCTTCTCCCGAGAAGCTTGGAAGGCTTCTCCCGAGAAGCTTGGAAGGCTTCTCCCGAGAAGCTTGGAAGGCTTCTCCCGAGAAGCTTGGAAGGCTTCTCCCGAGAAGCTTGGAAGGCTTCTCCCGAGAAGCTTGGAAGGCTTCTCCCGAGAAGCTTGGAAGGCTTCTCCCGAGAAGCTTGGAAGGCTTCTCCCGAGAAGCTTGGAAGGCTTCTCCCGAGAAGCTTGGAAGGCTTCTCCCGAGAAGCTTGGAAGGCTTCTCCCGAGAAGCTTGGAAGGCTTCTCCCGAGAAGCTTGGAGGAAGGCTTCTCCCAAGAAGCTTGGAAGGCTTCTCCAGAGGAGCTTGGAAGGCTTCTCCAGAGGAGCTTGGAAGGCTTCTCTAGAGGAGCTTGGAAGGCTTCTCCAGAGGAGCTTGGAAGGCTTCTCCAGAGGAGCTTGGAAGGCTTCTCCAGAGGAGCTTGGAAGGCTTCTCCAGAGGAGCTTGGAAGGCTTCTCCAGAGGAGCTTGGAAGGCTTCTCCAGAGGAGCTTGGAAGGCTTCTCCAGAGGAGCTTGGAAGGCTTCTCCAGAGGAGCTTGGAAGGCTTCTCCAGAGGAGCTTGGAAGGCTTCTCCAGAGGAGCTTGGAAGGCTTCTCCAGAGGAGCTTGGAAGGCTTCTCCAGAGGAGCTTGGAAGGCTTCTCCAGAGGAGCTTGGAAGGCTTCTCCAGAGGAGCTTGGAAGGCTTCTCCAGAGGAGCTTGGAAGGCTTCTCCAGAGGAGCTTGGAAGGCTTCTCCAGAGGAGCTTGGAAGGCTTCTCCAGAGGAGCTTGGAAGGCTTCTCCAGAGGAGCTTGGAAGGCTTCTCCAGAGGAGCTTGGAAGGCTTCTCCCGAGAAGCTTGGAAGGCTTCTCCCGAGAAGCTTGGAAGGCTTCTCCCGAGAAGCTGGGAAGGCTTCTCCCGAGAAGCTTGGAAGGCTTCTCCCGAGAAGCTTGGAAGGCTTCTCCCGAGAAGCTTGGAAGGCTTCTCCCGAGAAGCTTGGAAGGCTTCTCCCGAGAAGCTTGGAAGGCTTCTCCCGAGAAGCTTGGAAGGCTTCTCCCGAGAAGCTTGGAAGGCTTCTCCCGAGAAGCTTGGAAGGCTTCTCCCGAGAAGCTTGGAAGGCTTCTCCCGAGAAGCTTGGAAGGCTTCTCCCGAGAAGCTTGGAAGGCTTCTCCCGAGAAGCTTGGAAGGCTTCTCCCGAGAAGCTTGGAAGGCTTCTCCCGAGAAGCTTGGAAGGCTTCTCCCGAGAAGCTTGGAAGGCTTCTCCCGAGAAGCTTGGAAGGCTTCTCCCGAGAAGCTTGGAAGGCTTCTCCCGAGAAGCTTGGAAGGCTTCTCCCGAGAAGCTTGGAAGGCTTCTCCCGAGAAGCTTGGAAGGCTTCTCCCGAGAAGCTTGGAAGGCTTCTCCCGAGAAGCTTGGAAGGCTTCTCCCGAGAAGCTTGGAAGGCTTCTCCCGAGAAGCTTGGAAGGCTTCTCCCGAGAAGCTTGGAAGGCTTCTCCCGAGAAGCTTGGAAGGCTTCTCCCGAGAAGCTTGGAAGGCTTCTCCCGAGAAGCTTGGAAGGCTTCTCCCGAGAAGCTTGGAAGGCTTCTCCCGAGAAGCTTGGAAGGCTTCTCCCGAGAAGCTTGGAAGGCTTCTCCCGAGAAGCTTGGAAGGCTTCTCCCGAGAAGCTTGGAAGGCTTCTCCCGAGAAGCTTGGAAGGCTTCTCCCGAGAAGCTTGGAAGGCTTCTCCCGAGAAGCTTGGAAGGCTTCTCCCGAGAAGCTTGGAAGGCTTCTCCCGAGAAGCTTGGAAGGCTTCTCCCGAGAAGCTTGGAAGGCTTCTCCCGAGAAGCTTGGAAGGCTTCTCCCGAGAAGCTTGGAAGGCTTCTCCCGAGAAGCTTGGAAGGCTTCTCCCGAGAAGCTTGGAAGGCTTCTCCCGAGAAGCTTGGAAGGCTTCTCCCGAGAAGCTTGGAAGGCTTCTCCCGAGAAGCTTGGAAGGCTTCTCCCGAGAAGCTTGGAAGGCTTCTCCCGAGAAGCTTGGAAGGCTTCTCCCGAGAAGCTTGGAAGGCTTCTCCCGAGAAGCTTGGAAGGCTTCTCCCGAGAAGCTTGGAAGGCTTCTCCCGAGAAGCTTGGAAGGCTTCTCCCGAGAAGCTTGGAAGGCTTCTCCCGAGAAGCTTGGAAGGCTTCTCCCGAGAAGCTTGGAAGGCTTCTCCCGAGAAGCTTGGAAGGCTTCTCCCGAGAAGCTTGGAAGGCTTCTCCCGAGAAGCTTGGAAGGCTTCTCCCGAGAAGCTTGGAAGGCTTCTCCCGAGAAGCTTGGAAGGCTTCTCCCGAGAAGCTTGGAAGGCTTCTCCCGAGAAGCTTGGAAGGCTTCTCCCGAGAAGCTTGGAAGGCTTCTCCCGAGAAGCTTGGAAGGCTTCTCCCGAGAAGCTTGGAAGGCTTCTCCCGAGAAGCTTGGAGGAAGGCTTCTCCCGAGAAGCTTGGAAGGCTTCTCCAGAGGAGCTTGGAAGGCTTCTCCAGAGGAGCTTGGAAGGCTTCTCCAGAGGAGCTTGGAAGGCTTCTCCAGAGGAGCTTGGAAAACTTCTCCAGAGGAGCTTGGAAGGCTTCTCCAGAGGAGCTTGGAAGGCTTCTCCAGAGGAGCTTGGAAGGCATCTCCAGAGGAGCGTGGAAAACTTCTCCAGAGGAGCTTGGAAGGCTTCGCAGCAGAAGTTTGAGAAGCATTTCGAAAAAGTTTAGAAGTTATTTCAGAAGACACTTCTTAGCTACTTAACTAGTCAGACTGTATTATGGAAGCATTGGAAAGTTGTTTGGCATCAACAATTGGAAAAACTGTTAATCATAATTCAATCGTGGACCATTGTTCTTCTTAACAACCGTTTACCATGGAAAATCCCGCCTCTTTCATTAGCTTAAGCTTGGCTTCAATTCACACAGCCTACGATCGATCATCGCCTCGAGCGAAAGCCGTCAATTAAGTCCACCTGTCAACTGTTCGGAACTGTTCCACATTTTAAAAATCCCAATCCTCTGGCATCCCCAGTTGGTTGGCCGCCGTTGGCTTTTCGGCTTCACGTCCCGAACAGCTTTCAATTAACCAAATTTGATGCCGCGTCAAAAAATTAATGATAATAATCAATTATCGCACAACAACGCCCGGAAAGTCCCGGATTTCAGTACCCCTTCCCGACCACTCGGTCGGAGTTAATTAAAATTAACTCTCCGGAATCGAATCATGTTTAATAATCATCACCATAATAATCCACGCAGAGCGCGCCCCTCACGATCGACCAACAGATGGCTCTGGCGCGTGAAGTGTTTTAAATTTTAGGAATTTCCATTCCAGCGGCTTTATTTATATCCCCGTGCCCAGATCCACCGCCATTCACCGAGGATAATAACGATAAATTTCAATAAATTATATTAATTGAACGATAATAAATAGAGCCCCGAGAGCGGATGATTAAGCTTTCTGGCAGTAGCAGCAGCAGTGCTGTCATCTGGATCTGGTGTTGAAAATTTCCGCATAACGCCTCGATGTAGGCAACCCGGAGTAGCGAACGAACGAACGGAAGCTGCCCGTCAAACAAACGCTACACAGTTCAGTTCGTCCACTGGACTGAGTCGAGTTGCTTATTTATGAACACCATTGAGACGAAAGAAAAAGAACTGTTGACAGAGAATGTCAACTTTCGATGAATGGACTCGGGGGACTGACCACCACTCGACTTCATCCACAAAGGACTAGGACGACGAAGCAAGGAACCGGAAGTCAGTGGAAAGTTTCTTCTTCCCGTCTCCGGCGGCCAGCGAGCGTAACAAAGCGCCGAGTTGAGGTGAGACGAGTTCGATTTTCGCCATTCAGCCATAGTAAACGAACGACGGAAAGTGAAATCGACCCCCGGGAAATGAAATGGAGCGCCCATTTATCTTCATTTCCACAGTGTGGATGCTGGTTGGGGAAGAAGGGAATGATGGAGGAGCACGGAGGAGAGGGAGCATCTTTAGCACTCATTGTATGAATGACTTTCAGACAGTGTAAAAACGATACTTGAGTTGTTTGGAATGTGGTGTCTCTTGGGTCTGATTGTTGTACAGAAGCTTCGTTTATAATGCGAAGTACTTATTGGATTTAGCTAATTCACTAATAACTACTACTGAGCAATTTTCACAAAATTGCCATAAAGACTTTCCAGATCTTAAGAAATCAAATACGACAACTCGAAAGACAGCAACAAAGACAACCGAGATCCTACTCTGATGGAGAGCCTTCCATGCATCTGCTGCAATTCCTTTCTGGAAATCCTTACAAAAAGTCGTTGAAATTCGTAGCAATGCGTTGTGAAGAGTCCTGAGAAGATTCTGTGGAGAATCCATGTTACATTCGGTGGAGAATCCTGATCAGATTCTGTGGGGAATACTGAGAGGATTCTGTGGAGAGTCCTGAGGGGATTCTGTGGATTCTCCTGGAAGGATCCTGGAAGGATTCTCCCCAGAATCCTGGAAGGATTCTCCCCAGAATCCTGGAAGGATTCTCCCCAGAATCCTGGAAGGATTCTCCCCAGAATCCTGGAAGGATTCTCCCCAGAATCCTGGAAGGATTCTCCCCAGAATCCTGGAAGGATTCTCCCCAGAATCCTGGAAGGATTCTCCCCAGAATCCTGGAAGGATTCTCCCCAGAATCCTGGAAGGATTCTCCCCAGAATCCTGGAAGGATTCTCCCCAGAATCCTGGAAGGATTCTCCCCAGAATCCTGGAAGGATTCTCCCCAGAATCCTAGAATCCTGGAAGGATTCTCCACAGAATCCTTTCCGGATTCTCCACAGAATCCTTTCCGGATTCTCCACAGAATCCTTTCCGGATTCTCCACAGAATCCTTTCCGGATTCTCCACAGAATCCTGGAAGGATTCTCCACAGAATCCCCTCAGGACTCTCCACAGAATCCTCTCAGAATTCCCCACAGAATCTGATCAGGATTCTCCACAGAATCTTCTCTGAATTCTCCACCGAATCTAACATGGATTCTCTACAGAATCTTCTCAGGACTCTTCACAACACATTTCTACGAATTTCGGATTCTCCACAGAATCCTCTCCGGATTCTCCACAGAATCCTCTCCGGATTCTCCACAGAATCCTCTCCGGATTCTCCTGTGGAGCCTCGTAGCCGTGCGGTTAGGGTCACCAAGCTTCTAATCGCACCATGCTGTGGGGTGAGGGTTCGATTCCCGCTCCGGGCGATGAAACTTTTCGTGAGAATAGTTTCTTCTCCGTATCCACTGGTGCATGTCCCGTGTGTCTAGTGTTATGTTTCGTTCAGTCTGTACAGCCTCTGGCTGAAGACGGTGTCCGTGTCTTTTAGAATCCTCTCCGGATTCTCCCCAGCATCCTCTCCGGATTCTCCACAGAATCCTCTCCGGATTCTCCACAGAATCCTCTCCGGATTCTCCACAGAATCCTCTCCGGATTCTCCACAGAATCCTCTCCGGATTCTCCACAGAATCCTCTCCGGATTCTCCACAGAATCCTCTCCGGATTCTCCACAGAATTCTCTCCGGATTCTCCACAGAATCCTCTCCGGATTCTCCACAGAATCCTCTCCGGATTCTCCACAGAATCCTCCCCGGATTCTCCACAGAATCCTCTCCGGATTCTCCCCAGCATCCTCTCCGGATTCTCCACAGAATCCTCTCCGGATTCTCCACAGAATCCTCTCCGGATTCTCCACAGAATCCTCTCCGGATTCTCCACAGAATCCTCTCCGGATTCTCCACAGAATCCTCTCCGGATTCTCCACAGAATCCTCTCCGGATTCTCCACAGAATCCTCTCCGGATTCTCCACAGAATCCTCTCCGGATTCTCCACAGAATTCTCTCCGGATTCTCCACAGAATCCTCTCCGGATTCTCCACAGAATCCTCTCCGGATTCTCCACAGAATCCTCCCCGGATTCTCCACAGAATCCTCTCCGGATTCTCCCCAGCATCCTCTCCGGATTCTCCACAGAATCCTCTCCGGATTCTCCACAGAATCCTCTCCGGATTCTCCACAGAATCCTCTCCGGATTCTCCACAGAATCCTCCCCGGATTCTCCACAGAATCCTCTCCGGATTCTCCACAGAATCCTCCCCGGATTCTCCACAGAATCCTCTCCAGATTCTCCACAGAATCCTCTCCGGATTCTCCACAGAATCCTCTCCGGATTCTCCACAGAATCCTCTCCGGATTCTCCACAGAATCCTCTCCGGATTCTCCACAGAATCCTCTGCGGATACTCCACAGAATCCTCTCCGGATTCTCCACAGAATCCTCTCCGGATTCTCCACAGAATCCTCTCCGGATTCTCCACAGAATCCTCTCCGGATTCTCCACAGAATCCTCTCCGGATTCTCCACAGAGTCCTCACCGGATTCTCCACAGAATCCTCTCCGGATTCTCCACAGAATCCTCTCCGGATTCTCCACAGAATCCTCTCCGGATTCTCCACAGAATCCTCTCCGGATTCTCCACAGAATCCTCTCCGGATTCTCCACAGAATCCTCTCCGGATTCTCCACAGAATCCTCTCCGGATTCTCCACAGAATCCTCTCCGGATTCTCCACAGAATCCTCTCCGGATTCTCCACAGAATCCTCTCCGGATTCTCCACAGAATCCTCTCCGGATTCTCCACAGAATCCTCTCCGGATTCTCCACAGAATCCTCTCCGGATTCTCCACAGAATCCTCTCCGGATTCTCCACAGAATCCTCTCCGGATTCTCCACAGAATCCTCTCCGGATTCTCCACAGAATCCTCTCCGGATTCTCCACAGAATCCTCTCCGGATTCTCCACAGAATCCTCTCCGGATTCTCCACAGAATCCTCTCCGGATTCTCCACAGAATCCTCTCCGAATTCTCCACAGAATCCTCTCCGGATTCTCCACAGAATCCTCTCCGGATTATTCACAGAATCCTCTCCGAATCCTCCAAGATTCTCCGCAGAATACTTCGAGGATTTTTACAGAATCCTCTCAGGATACTCGAGTCAAGTACGAGACACTGAAGACGACCTTACAGTTGAGGTCGAAATACGTTTCTGCCAAAGAATGCTTAGTGGAATTAAAAGGAATAACATTAACACGCGCATGTCCATCATCATGTAATGAGGCTTATCTAAAGAAGTTGGGAAGCTTTCTCCGCCGATTTTGGGTTTAAAAATGACAAATATGTTTATGAAGAAACGACCCATTCCAAAAACCGATTCCCGCTTTCCGGCAAAAGCTTTCGATCCACTTGAAATGATGATTTATAAAATGGCCCATTTGGCTCGCTTCTGGTTCTCGCTTATCATCGATAAACTGCCGTCTTCCATTTCCATTTCGGAGCAGCGCGGAATCACCTTTAATGGACCCGATGACACATTCACACAAAAAGCCTCCCACCCCATCATACTATCTAAGAACCCTTTTTAAGCCACAACCAGCCTAACCCGAACCACGGATTGCCCCGGTGACAAATCTGCCCATTTCCGGTTTGCTGGGTTTGGCTTCCTTCGGTTCGTCGCCGCCACTCTGTTCCTCTGTATCTAAGAAAATACGACCAAAGACCATTATCATATATCTCCGGCCTAAAGGCGTCATCGTGCGTTGTCATCGCAGCCATTTTCCCGATCCCTCCTTCGTTCCCCTCGCTTTGCGCTCCACATACATGTCCTTTTACCAACCAACGCGGTGTGAGGGGCCGGTTGAAGGCTTTTATCCTAAATCGACATTAGGTTACACGTGTAATTCCCTTTACGGCGACCTCCTCGTCCTAGCCCCCGAGCTATTGTGCGACCCCGACGACTAGGTACCTGTGCTGTGTGCTTCTTCCTGAAAGGCATGACTTATATGTGCTCTCACGTCATCATCAGCGTCCTGCCCCTCTTGGGATACACCTGTTGTCCCACCGAGGACCAGGAATTGAGTAGGTACGAGCCACAGGAGATCATTAGTGAGGACCAAACGGGAAAAAAATGTACGGGGATGTAGATTTCCCTTCCCCTCCGGGCAACGATTTGGTTAACCTGGAATTCCGGACAGTTCTGCTTCTGTCACAGAAGAAGATTTAATCTTCAAATTCATAAATATTAACCATGATCCTTAATAAGACATAAATCTAGGCTGTGGCGGGTCACGAAGGCAAAATCCTTCCTGGTTATCCTTTCATGTCCTCTTGAAGATAAAAAATGTCCTAAGAAAAGCGAATCTGCGATTAGTATAAATCTAATTTCGGGTCCTCGGTGACGACGGACGGGTTGTTACCATGCCAGATCCACTTACACTTCGTGTGCCCACTTAATATTTATTTACTCTTCCGAGAGCCGAAATCAAAGCCCGAACCGCATCCTTTGAAATGAGATTGCTACCACGGTGACCATTTGCACTTTCGTTCGACGGTGGTGGCAACAAAAACGCCAAGGAGAGACCCCCGAAAAGAAGGATTCTTTATACCTCGAGCCAGGGTTGATGATTTATGATTATGGTCGGCCTTTCGGCGAAGCGTGCCGGCGAGAGCCCGGGAAAACATGTTTGTTTCAACGGCCCGGCGACGTGGGTTTTTGATTTATCGTTTTTCAAGCGAAGTGGCGAGAATTATGATGTGCTTTTAAACTGTGGGTTTTGATTTAGCTAATGGATGTAGACTGGAAGGGGGAAATTACGGAACAAAGAGTGAAAGACTTTTCAGCCGAACCTTGTGAACACTTCGCAGCAGAAGCTCGGAAGGCTTCGCAGCAGAAGCTCGGAAGGTTTCGCAGCAGAAGCTCGGAAGGCTTCGCAGCAGAAGCTCGGAAGGCTTCGCAGCAGAAGCTCGGAAGGCTTCGCAGCAGAAGCTCGGAAGGCTTCGCAGCAGAAGCTCGGAAGGCTTCGCAGCAGAAGCTCGGAAGGCTTCGCAGCAGAAGCTCGGAAGGCTTCGCAGCAGAAGCTCGGAAGGCTTCGCAGCAGAAGCTCGGAAGGCTTCGCAGCAGAAGCTCGGAAGGCTTCGCAGCAGAAGCTTGGAAGGCTTCGCTGTAATAACTATGGCAGCTTCGCTGCAGAATTTTCTAGAAGGAATGCCAACGAATTCCTGGAAGAAATTCCAATGAATTCCTGAAAAAACACCAACGAATTCCTGGAAGGAGTTCCACCGAATTCCTGGAAGGAGTTCCAACGAATTCCTGGAAGGAATGCCAACGAATTCCTGGAAAGAATTCCAACGAACTCCTGGAAGGAATTCCAACGAATTCCTGGAAGGAATTCCAACGAATTCCTGGAAGGAATTCCAACGAATTCCTGGAAGAAATTCCAACGAATTCCTGGAAGGAATTCCAACGAATTCCTGGAAGGAATTCCAACGAATTCCTGGAAGGAATTCCAACGAATTCCTGGAAGGAATTCCAACGAATTCCTGGAAGGAATTCCAACGAATTCCTGGAAGGAATTCCAACGAATTCCTGGAAGGAATTCCAACGAATTCCTGGAAGGAATTCCAACGAATTCCTGGAAGGAATTCCAACGAATTCCTGGAAGGAATTCCAACGAATTCCTGGAAGGAATTCCAACGAATTCCTGGAAGGAATTCCAACGAATTCCTGGAAGGAATTCCAACGAATTCCTGGAAGGAATTCCAACGAATTCCTGGAAGGAATTCCAACGAATTCCTGGAAGGAATTCCAACGAATTCCTGGAAGGAATTCCAACGAATTCCTGGAAGGAATTCCAACGAATTCCTGGAAGGAATTCCAACGAATTCCTGGAAGGAATTCCAACGAATTCCTGGAAGGAATTCCAACGAATTCCTGGAAGGAATTCCAACGAATTCCTGGAAGGAATTCCAACGAATTCCTGGAAGGAATTCCAACGAATTCCTGGAAGGAATTCCAACGAATTCCTGGAAGGAATTCCAACGAATTCCTGGAAGGAATTCCAACGAATTCCTGGAAGGAATTCCAACGAATTCCTGGAAGGAATTCCAACGAATTCCTGGAAGGAATTCCAACGAATTCCTGGAAGGAATTCCAACGAATTCCTGGAAGGAATTCCAACGAATTCCTGGAAGGAATTCCAACGAATTCCTGGAAGGAATTCCAACGAATTCCTGGAAGGAATTCCAACGAATTCCTGGAAGGAATTCCAACGAATTCCTGGAAGGAATTCCAACGAATTCCTGGAAGGAATTCCAACGAATTCCTGGAAGGAATTCCAACGAATTCCTGGAAGGAATTCCAACGAATTCCTGGAAGGAATTCCAACGAATTCCTGGAAGAAATTCCAACGAATTCCTGGAAGGAATTCCAACGAATTCCTGGAAGGAATTCCAACGAATTCCTGGAAGGAATTCCAACGAATTCCTGGAAGGAATTCCAACGAATTCCTGGAAGGAATTCCAACGAATTCCTGGAAGAAATTCCAACGAATTCCTGGAAGGAATTCCAACGAATTCCTGGAAGGAATTCCAACGAATTCCTGGAAGGAATTCCAACGAATTCCTGGAAGGAATTCCAACGAATTCCTGGAAGGAATTCCAACGAATTCCTGGAAGGAATTCCAACGAATTCCTGGAAGGAATTCCAACGAATTCCTGGAAGGAATTCCAACGAATTCCTGGAAGGAATTCCAACGAATTCCTGGAAGGAATTCCAACGAATTCCTGGAAGGAATTCCAACGAATTCCTGGAAGGAATTCCAACGAATTCCTGGAAGGAATTCCAACGAATTCCTGGAAGGAATTCCAACGAATTCCTGGAAGGAATTCCAACGAATTTCTGTAAGGAATTCCAACGAATTTCTGTAAGGAATACCAACGAATCCCTGTAAAGAATTCCGACGAATTCCTGTAAGGAATTCCGACGAATTCCTGTAAGGGATTCCGACGAATTCCTGTAAGGAATTCCGACGAATTCCTGCAAGGAGATCCGACGAATTCCTGTAAGGAATTCCGACGAATTCCTGGAAGGAATTCCAACGAATTCCTGGAAGGAATTCCAACGAATTCCTGGAAGAAATTCCAACGAATTCCTGGAAGGAATTCCAACGAATTCCTGGAAGGAATTCCAACGAATTCCTGGAAGGAATTCCAACGAATTCCTGGAAGGAATTCCAAGGAATTCCTGGAAGGAATTCCAACGAATTCCTGGAAGGAATTCCACCGAATTCCTGGAAGGAATTCCAACGAATTCCTGGAAGGAATTCCAACGAATTCCTGGAAGGAATTCCAACGAATTCCTGGAAGGAATTCCAACGAATTCCTGGAAGGAATTCCAACGAATTCCTGGAAGGAATTCCAACGAATTCCTGGAAGGAATTCCAACGAATTCCTGGAAGGAATTCCAACGAATTCCTGGAAGGAATTCCAACGAATTCCTGGAAGGAATTCCAACGAATTTCTGTAAGGAATTCCAACGAATTTCTGTAAGGAATACCAACGAATCCCTGTAAAGAATTCCGACGAATTCCTGTAAGGAATTCCGACGAATTCCTGTAAGGGATTCCGACGAATTCCTGTAAGGAATTCCGACGAATTCCTGTAAGGAATTCCGACGAATTCCTGCAAGGAGATCCGACGAATTCCTGTAAGGAATTCCGACGAATTCCTGGAAGGAATTCCGACGAATTCCTGGAAGGAATTCCGACGAATTCCTGGAAGGAATTCCAACGAATTTCTGGAAAGTTTCTACAATTTCCCGTGGAAGGTTTCTACAACTTTCCGTGAGAATTTTCACAACTTTCAGAGGAAAATGTTCAGTAAGAAAACATTAAAAAGTAGTCTCTCCTATCTCTACGATTTTAACATCAATAATTCACGACTAACCATCGCCTACAAAGCGCTTAATACCGTCATTAGATTATCACTCCCGACAGCCGTTTACGCGTTTCTATCTCTATTGACACGAATTCATCGACTCCAGTGCTAATTGTCATCACTCGTCCCATTCTTCCACTCCAGCGAATTTTCCTTCTCCTCCGGCCAATCTGACAAATAAATATTAATGCCCGTCAAATTAGCACAACATAAACTACCATCCGTCTTCCTCCAAGCCACATAGCCCTATCATCCGAAACCGATTCAATCCACTTCGGGCGCAAACTTTCCGATCTCGAATCGAACTTTGTCTTGCTGCGGCGCGTTGCTCCTCCTCCATCTCGATAATACCACCTAGTATAGTGTAGTCCAGCAGAGTAGAGCGCAACCATCGTCGGTCGTACAAACAATAAACGATGAATAAAACATCGGTTTCGATCCCTTTCCCCTCATCACCGACTGACTGTCTTCTGGCCGAACTGTATCTCCGTTCAAAGGATCAAATCTCAACCACGGGCGGTGGTGGGTACCCGAGGAAAAATGAAACGGAAATCCAAATCAATACTCGTTTGGTAAGAGACGAGGGTATTGTTTTCCTTCTTTTGAAGTAATTTTCTACTCGGGTTACCATAAACCGCCTTTCCGAACTGAGAAGGAGGGGAGTGGGCAATCGTTTTCGAATTGGAAATTAAATGATAACAGCGATGAATTAAGCAACTTTCTGGGAAAACTGCCTCCAGTCATCGTTGTCATCATCCCTATCCCTGATTTCCAGCCTGGCTTGTGTCTATCTGCGAGTCGTCTGTTTATCTATCATCAGAATAAGGCTCGGTCCACCTCACGTCCAATCGTCGTCATCGTCGTCGTTGACACACATTAATTCACTACCGTAAGGTAGGCTCTGAGAAACGGAGATATCAAAGAAACACTGCTTGGGAACAGAAGGTTTTGACAGGATAAGACCCCGTCACTGTCACTGACGGACGGAGGATGGATGGGATGAAAGAAGTCACCAGGTCCAGTTGGGCGATAAACTTGATTTCAAACAAGAAGAAGTAGTAGGTAGAAGATACTCACTGATGGCACCGACGCCGATCACTGTGTTCGGTTCCAGCTTGGCCTTCTTGGTGGCCAGGTCCTGGTTGTTGTTGTCCGATGCTGGTGCCATGACTGCTGCCTGACTGAGGAGTTCGTCGCTACCTCGCTGTGGATGAGAAAGAAAGTACGACGATTAAGGTTAGGAACTATGGGTGAAAGTGTTGTTTGACAGGCGGCTCCGTAATGCTGTTTTTGACACGTGAGCCCAACAATTAGTTACATTAAAATTAGAAGTATTCAAATGATTTGGGAGACCTTTCCCAATTGTGGAATACCTCTTTCCTAGAATATAGAAAACCTAATTTAAAGATGTGGAACACATTCTTCCTGGCTGTGGAATATCTTTTAGGTTGTGGAAAACTTTCTTTCAGATTGTGGAAATTTTTTTTTTCAGATTGCGGAAGACCTTTTTCCAGATTGTAAAGGATCTTTTCCACGTTGTGGTTTCAGAAATACCTTTTTACTGATGGCGGAAAACTATCTTCTAGCTTATGGAAGACCTACTGCCAGATTGTGGAAGACTTTATTCCAGATTGTAAAAGAACTTCTTTCAGATTGTAAAAGACCTTTTTTACATTTTGGAAGACCCTCTTCTAGATTGTGGAAGGCCTTCTTCCAAGTTGTGGCAGACCTTACTCCAGACCATGAAAGACCTACTTTTGGATTGATGAAAGCCACCTTTTTGGTTGTGGAAGATCTTATTCCAGATCTTTTTACAGAATGTAAAAGACCTTTTTCCAGATTGTGGAAAATATTCACATTGTGGAAAACCTTCCAGGTTGAGGAAAACATTTTCAAAATAGTCGACGATCTTCATCCAGATTGTACAAGACTTTCTTCCAAGTTGTGGAAGACCTCCATCCAGATTGTGAAAGATCTTTTTTCAGATTGTGGAAAGCCTTTTTAAGATAGTCGACGATCTTCTTCCGGATTGTGGAAGATCTTCTTACAGATTGTGGAAGACCTTCTTCCAGATTGTGGAGGACATTCTTCAGATTGTGGAAGACCTTCTTCCAGATTGAGGAAGACTTTCTTCCAGGTTGTGAAAGACCTTCTTCCAGATTGTGGAAAACGTTCTTCCAGATTGCGGAAGACGTTCTTCCAGATTGTGGAAATCTTTCTTTCAGATCGTGAAAGACCTTCTACCAGATTGTGGAAGACTTGTTTCTAAATTGTGAAAAACCTTCCAGATTGTAGGAGACCTTCTTCCAGATTATAGAAGCTCATCTTCCAGATTGTGGAAGACATTCTTCCAGATTGTGAAATACCTTCTTCCAGATTGAGGAAGACTTTCTTCCAGATTGTAAAAGACCTTCTTACAGTTTGTGAAAAACCTTCTTCCAGATTGTGGAAAACGTTCTTCCAGATTGTGGAAAACGTTCATCCAGATTGTGGAAATCTTTCTTTCAGATTGTGGAAGACCTTGTTCCAGATAGTGGAAGATAATCTTCCAGAATGTGGAAGACCTTCTTCCAGATAGTGGAAGATAATCTTCCAGAATGTGGAAGACCTTCTTCCAGATTGTGGAAAACCTGCTTCCAGATTGTGGAAGATCTTCTTCCAGATTGTGGAAGATCTTCTTCCAGATTGTGGAAGACATTCTTCCAAATTGTGGAAGACCTTCCAGATTGTGGAAGACCTTCTTCCAGATTGTAGGAGACCTTCTTCCAGATTGTGGAAGACATTCTTCCATATTGTGGAAGACCTTCTTCCAAATTGTGGAAGACCTTCCTCCAGATTGTGAAAGACCTTCTTCCAGTTTGTGAAAAACCTTATTCCAGATTGTGGAAAACGTTCTTCCAGATTGTGGAAGACGTTCATCCAGATTGTGGAAATCTTTCTTTCAGATTGTGGAAGACCTTCTTCCAGATTGTGGAAGACAATCTTCCAGAATGTGGAAAACCTTCTTCCAGATTGTGGAAAACCTGCTTCCAGATTGTGGAAGACCTTCTTCCAGATTGTGGAAGACCTTCTTCCAGATTGTGGAAGATCTTCTTCCAGATTGTTGAAGACCTTCTTCCAGATTATGGAAGACCTTCTTGCAGATTGTGAAACACCTTCTTCCAGATTGTGGAAGATCTTCTTCCAGATTGTGGAAGACCTTCTTCCAGATTGTGGAAGACCTTCTTCCAGATTGTGGATGACCTTCTTCCAGATTGTGGAAGACCTTCTTTCAGATTGTGTAAGACATTCTTCTAGATTGTGAAAGACCTTTTTCCAGGTTTTAGACAAGACAAGACAAGACAATTCACACCGTCTTCAGCCAGAGGCTGCGCAGACTGAACACATCACTTACACTAGACAACGGACAACACAGAACACCCAGTGGCCCAGTGATGAATTTTTCGTTTGACGAAAAGTTTCCACCGACTGGAGCGGGAATCGAACCCACACTCCCTGGCTTACGATACGCCTAGACGACTGCCGCCGCTAACCGCACGGCCACGAAGCCCACAGGTTGAGGAAGACATTTGAGACAATTGAGAAGGATTCTGTGAAGATTTCGAAAGGATCATGTACAGAATATGGTGGGAGAATGTGGATTCTGTGGAGAATCCAGAGAAGATTCTGTGGAGGAATCCGAAAAGTATTATGTGGAGAGTCCGGAGAAGCTTCTGTGGAGAATCCGGAGAATATTCCATGGAGAATCCGGAGAGTATTCTGTGGAGAATCCGGAGAGTATTCTGTGGAGAATCCGGAGAGTATTCTGTGGAGAATCCCGAGTGGATTTTGTGGAGAATCCATAAAAGACTCAGTAAAGAATCCGGAGAAGATTCCGTGGAGAATCCGGAAAAGATTTTATGGAGATTCCGAAGATGATTCTGTCGATAATCCCAAGAGGATTCTGCGGTGAATCCCAAGAGGATTCTGCGGAGAATCCCGAGAGGATTCTGCGGAGAATCCCAAGAGGATTCCGTTGAAAAACCCAAGAGGATTCTGTGGAGAATCCCAAGAGGATTCTGTGGAGAATCCCAAGAGGATTCTGTGGAGAATCCCAAGAGGATTCTAAGGAGAATCCCAAGAGGATTCTGTGGAGAATCCCAAGAGGATTCTGTGGAGAATCCCAAGAGGATTCTGTGGAGAATCCCAAGAGGATTCTGTGGAGAATCCCAAGAGGATTCTGTGGAGAATCCGAAGATGATTCTGTCGATAATCCAAAGAGGATTCTGCGGTGAATCCCAAGAGGATTCTGCGGAGAATCCCGAGAGGATTCCGTTGAAAAACCCAAGAGGATTCTGTGGAGAATCCCAAGAGGATTCTGTGGAGAATCCCAAGAGGATTCTGTGGAGAACCCCAAGAGGATTCTGTGGAGAATCCCAAGAGGATTCTAAGGAGAATCCCAAGAGGATTCTGTGGAGAATCCCAAGAGGATTCTGTGGAGAATCCCAAGAGGATTCTGTGGAGAATCCCAAGAGGATTCTGTGGAGAATCCGAAGATGATTCTGTCGATAATCCCAAGAGGATTCTGCGGTGAATCCCAAGAGGATTCTGCGGAGAATCCCGAGAGGATTCTGCGGAGAATCCCAAGAGGATTCCGTTGAAAAACCCAAGAGGATTCTGTGGAGAATCCCAAGAGGATTCTGTGGAGAATCCCAAGAGGATTCTGTGGAGAATCCCAAGAGGATTCTGTAGAGAATCCCAAGAGGATTATGTGGAGAATCCCAAGAGGATTCTGTGGAGAATCCCAAGAGGATTCTGTGGAGAATCCCAAGTGGATTCTGTGGAGAATCCCAAGTGGATTCTATGGAGAATCCCAAGTGGATTCTGTGGAGAATCCCAAGTGGATTCTGTGGAGAATCCCAAGTGGATTCTGTAGAGAATCCCAAGTGGATTCTGTGGAAAATCCCAATAGGATTCTGTGGAGAATCCCAAGAGGATTCTGTGAGGAATCCCAGGAGGATTCTGCGGAGAATCCCAAGTGGATTCTGTGGAGAATCCCAAGTGGATTCTGTGGAGAATCCCAAGTGGATTCTGTGGAGAATCCCAAGTGGATTCTGTGGAGAATCCCAAGTGGATTCTGTGGAGAATCCCAAGTGGATTCTGTGGAGAATCCCAAGTGGATTCTGTGGAGAATCCCAAGTGGATTCTGTGGAGAATCCCAAGTGGATTCTGTGGAGAATCCCAAGTGGATTCTGTGGAGAATCCCAAGTGGATTCTGTGGAGAATCCCAAGTGGATTCTGTGGAGAATCCCAAGTGGATTCTGTGGAGAATCCCAAGTGGATTCTGTGGAGAATCCCAAGTGGATTCTGTGGAGAATCCCAAGTGGATTCTGTGGAGAATCCCAAGTGGATTCTGTGGAGAATCCCAAGTGGATTCTGTGGAGAATCCCAAGTGGATTCTGTGGAGAATCCCAAGTGGATTCTGTGGAGAATCCCAAGTGGATTCTGTGGAGAATCCCAAGTGGATTCTGTGGAGAATCCCAAGTGGATTCTGTGGAGAATCCCAAGTGGATTCTGTGGAGAATCCCAAGTGGATTCTGTGGAGAATCCCAAGTGGATTCTGTGGAGAATCCCAAGTGGATTCTGTGGAGAATCCCAAGTGGATTCTGTGGAGAATCCCAAGTGGATTCTGTGGAGAATCCCAAGTGGATTCTGTGGAGAATCCCAAGTGGATTCTGTGGAGAATCCCAAGTGGATTCTGTGGAGAATCCCAAGTGGATTCTGTGGAGAATCCCAAGTGGATTCTGTGGAGAATCCCAAGTGGATTCTGTGGAGAATCCCAAGTGGATTCTGTGGAGAATCCCAAGTGGATTCTGTGGAGAATCCCAAGTGGATTCTGTGGAGAATCCCAAGTGGATTCTGTGGAGAATCCCAAGTGGATTCTGTGGAGAATCCCAAGTGGATTCTGTGGAGAATCCCAAGTGGATTCTGTGGAGAATCCCAAGTGGATTCTATGGAGAATCCCAAGTGGATTCTGTGGAGAATCCCAAGTGGATTCTGTGGAGAATCCCAAGTGGATTCTGTGGAGAATCCCAAGTGGATTCTGTGGAGAATCCCAAGTGGATTCTGTGGAGAATCCCAAGTGGATTCTGTGGAGAATCCCAAGTGGATTCTGTGGAGAATCCCAAGTGGATTCTGTGGAGAATCCCAAGTGGATTCCGTGGAGAATCCCAAGAGGATTCTTTGGAGAATCCCAAGAAGATTCTGTGGAGAATCCCAAGAGGATTTTGTGGAGAATCCTGAAAGGAGTAAATACTCTTGAGAGGAATCTATGGAGTATCCGGCGAGGATTCTGTGAAGAATCCTGGGAAAATTCTGTGAGGAATCTCCCAAGGGGAAGTCTCCCAAGGGGAAGTCTCCCAAGGGGAAGTCTCCCAAGGGGAAGTCTCCCAAGGGGAAGTCTCCCAAGGGGAAGTCTCCCAAGGGGAAGTCTCCCAAGGGGAAGTCTCCCAAGGGGATTCTCCCAAGGGGAAGTCTCCCAGGGAAAGTCTCCAAGGGGAAGTTTCCCAAACGGAAATGTGAATAACTTGTGAATAACTCAGGGAAAGTCTTCCTGGGGAAATCTCCCAGGAGAAGTCTTCCCCTGTCAAGGGAAGTCTCCTATGTGAAGCATTTACAATAAGGTCCAAGGTAAGAACTTGAACAGAGCGATGTGCCTTGAACTCTTGAACAAAATTTATAAGAGCAGCTCTTAATTTTCCTGCAATGCCTTAAATTTAACGATTATTCTTCTACTGCTTCCCCCTGCTCCATCTTCCCACATTAAACAAAGCCTCACCAATCGATCAAAACCCAGTTTCGTCAGTTTTCGCCGGAAATCCCTACACATCGGTAGCGCAACATCAGCCCCTATTTGATGGATTCCATTTCACCCACATTGTCCAAACGGCCCAACCCTTCGCCGAAACCGTGCAAACTAGTACCACCTGAAGGCGTCTACCTCCCCCTCCTTCTGCTCGTTGGTCTACATTACACAATACAGTAGTGTATCGTCGTCAGTCTATCGTCATTTTAGAGCAGGTGCCCCGGGGGTATACAAGCTACAAGGAACGCAGAACAAATGGTCTGGTCCTGGTCCTGAGCCCCACCTGCCTGCCTGCCTACCGCCGGAGTGCGAGTTGGTTCACAACAAAAGATTAAAATTTTTGGATTCCTGCCACCCCTGCATGCGCCTAGCAGCGTTTACAATAAGGGTTGGGGTGGCACCCCCAGTGGTTTTACATGATAATGGTAATAATATAAAGGTAAATACATTCCATTGAGGACGCTAGGGCGATGGGGCGACGGAGGGGGAGTTGTGTGTGTGAAAGAGGATGTGGCTTTCAACGTTCCTCCGACGCCTGCCTCAGGCAGGGAGGCTCCGAATATAGCATCCATGGTCTCTGGGAAGCGAGGATGTGGAAAAAGGATTGAAAGATGAAACATTACGAAGCACACAGAAAAGTGCCTGCAAGCAGTACAAGCTAGGGATAAAGGCTGTGCAACTGCCATGTAGAATGAGGGTTGGCTGGTGTAGGTGAATTTGATGAGTAAGGAATTATCGGGGCTGGTTCCGACTATGATGTTGATGATGATGGCAGAAGCTTGTTCGACGATTTCCGACGGAAATTTTCCGACATTTAAAAGTGTAAAGGCTCTTCTGTGGCATGGTTAAACTGAAGTCCCGGTAAGGGAACACTCATAGTAGTTATTAGTCCTAAAACATGTTCCATCATACTAATTTTTTGCCACAAACAAATTCCACAGCCTCATTCGGGCCGGCGGTCTTTCACCAGTCTTCTAACACGTACTTGTCTTGCTTTTTTACGACCTCGACATCGCCTGCGGTGGGAATTCCCGGGAAATTGAATCTCCCCACCCTCTAAAACCCCTTAATGTATGCTCACCAAACCGAGACACAAACCAAGCACAAAGAGCAGAAGGCCTGCCTTGGACTGGGGAGAGCACGTCTTTGTTTAGCTGCCACGTAGTCAAAAAATTACAAACATTTGCCCTACCTTTATGCACATGCTTTTCGGTGCCACCCCGAGTAAAAGAGAATATCAAATTAGGGATGGAATTATAAAAACATTCTCAATCAAAGGGGTTCAAAAATTCTTGTGAGAGTTGACAGGAAGTCAAAGCTTAAATTTGCTAGCAAAGGAATTGGTTCATTCATGGCACACACACTCACGGACATACATACGCACATACACACTCACATACAGGCAATTTCTCAAATCGTCTAGTGGCGTGAAACAGTGTCTGAGACCCAGACCTCCAAATCCATAACCTGTAGTTCTACTCTACAACCTTCACGACGATTCATTTTCTACTCGGGATCCCCGATTTTGCCACGAACCGGAACCGGCCTTAAAGCGCCCATCGAAGAAGAGTGGTCCTCAGTTAAAAAATCGTTCAGCACCTTTCAACACAGACTTTCACCTTTTTTCTTCGCTTTTACAACGTTCGAAGTGAAAAATCCAAAACCCGGCAAAACCACTGAACCCCTGGGTTACAGCCTAGACTCGTTGGTGAAGGGAAAAAATTGAAAATCCTTATCTCGATCCGTAACCTCCGCCCCTCCCGGTTTGGTCGGTCCGAGAGTAAAAATCGCAAAACCTCATCATGTGTGCGGCAGCCGACCGTTACCAAGGGATGTGTTTCGAACACAATTTCTTTTGGGTAGTTTTAGGCACCCACAGCACAGGTAAGAGCCGGCTACTGAAAAGTCGAAGAAAGCTAGACTTTTCAGTAGCTAGGTACCTAGGAGAAAAAGGTCCGACCTGACCCAAATTAATCACGGAAAAAGAAACACAACAAGTTGGTGTTTTCGTTTTTTTTTTTCAATTCGTTCGTTGTACGTATTTCCGGATCGACCGCCTCCACACTGGGAGATGGTGATTTTTGGTTTTCCGGGACGGATATTAGCCTTAAGTGGTGGTGCTTTAAAAGGATTTTAGTCGGCAATTTTTGCGGCCGCCGCCGGTCGCCTAAGCCGAAGGAAAGCCTATTTGCGGGAAAGGGTCGATTGAGAGCGGGATGTGGATTGTTTAGAGGTTTTGAGGCTGAGTAGACCGAAGTCATGGTCGAACTCCAGTCAGATCAGTCTCTCATCAAAAGGCTAAATTTGATTGTGAGGCGTTGTTATATTGTGAAGTAGAGGCAAACTGTGCTTCCGGAGTAAAAAAGTGAATGTTTCCAATAAACAATGCTATAATCATAGTCAAATAAAGAGTTCTTACAATCAAGTTTCTTGGAGGACTTTCCGTGGAGAACTCTCCTTAGATGACTTTCTACCACGAACAATTTCTTTCGAAGACTTCTAGTCTATACATTCTTTCGAGGATTCTGTGGAGAATCCTGAGAGGATTCTGTGGAGAATCCTGAGAGGATTCTGTGGAGAATCTCAAGAGGACTCTGTGGAGAATCCCGAGAGGATTCTGTGGAGAATCCCGAGAGGTTTCTCGATCAACGATCAAGAACGATCAAATCTGACTATACATGTCAATGGTTGCTCCTCCATGATTGATCTGAGCTGGTACCAATTGCACTGAGATCCAAATGAATAAGGGCTGGGACACTCCACTTATTCTCAAAGTGCAATTTTAGCAGCTCATGCATTTTTGGATCAATAACGGCGCCGGCCACGTCCTTATAGTCAGTTGGGAAGGGAAAGGAATGTTAGAGTGTGCTGGTTGTTGCTACTAAAGACCGAGAGCACCTCTGCATCCCCACAACCAGTACGGACTGGGGTATTTGTTAGACGGAAAGGATGGGAGATCTGGGAGTCACCGTTGGGTCGGTGATGCGATCCATGGATAGGGGGTTATTTATAGTGTTCGTAAGGTGATAGATTGTGTGGTGAACGAGGTGAATAAGGTCAAGCGGCACAGCACGCTTTGGTCGCATAACTTGTAGGCTTTATATACACTGTGCTGTGAGTGGAAATTGGAAAGGAGAGAAACGACTTTTTTCCAATTCGTTTCTGGTTCTAGCGATGGCTATGAACATATGAATATACATGAGTTGTATATGTAGAGAAGAGAGAAAGAGAGAGGAAGTGGATAGAAAGATACAAAGTAGGATGAAAAATGATGTGCCAGGGATTGAACCCATGACCTTCTGTATACGAATCAGAAGCGGTAGCCACTAGAACACCAAGCCCGTCATGTGGAGAATCCCGAGAGGATTCTGTGGACAATCCCGAGAGGATTCTGTGGACAATCCCGAGAGGATTCTGTGGACAATCCCGAGAGGATTCTGTGGACAATCCCGAGAGGATTCTGTGGAGAATCCCGAGAGGATTCTGTGGACAATCCAGAGAGGATTCTGTGGAGAATCCCGAGAGGATTCTGTGGAGAATCCCGAGAGGATTCTGTGGAGAATCCCGAGAGGATTCTGTGGAGAATCCCGAGAGGATTCTGTGGAGAATCCCGAGAGGATTCTGTGGAGAATCCCGAGAGGATTCTGTGGAGAATCCCGAGAGGATTCTGTGGAGAATCCCGAGAGGATTCTGTGGAGAATCCCGAGAGGATTCTGTGGAGAATCCCGAGAGGATTCTGTGGAGAATCCCGGGTGGATTCTGTGGAGAATCCCGAGAGGATTCTGTGGAGAATCCCGAAAGGATTCTGTGGAGAATCCCGAGAGGATTCTGTGGAGAATCCCGAGAGGATTCTGTGGAGAATCCCGAGAGGATTCTGTGGAGAATCCCGAGAGGATTCTGTGGAGAATCCCGAAAGGATTCTGTGGAGAATCCCGAGAGGATTCTGTGGAGAATCCCGAGAGGATTCTGTGGAGAATCCCGAGAGGATTCTGTGGAGAATCCCGAAAGGATTCTGTGGAGAATCCCGAGAGGATTCTGTGGAGAATCCCGAGAGGATTCTGTGGAGAATCCCGAGAGGATTCTGTGGAGAATCCCGAGAGGATTCTGTGGAGAATCCCGAGAGGATTCTGTGGAGAATCCCGAGAGGATTCTGTGGAGAATCCCGAGAGGATTCTATGGAGAATCCCGAGAGGATTCTATGGAGAATCCCGAGAGGATTCTGTGGAGAATCCCGAGAGGATTCTGTGGAGAATCCCGAGAGGATTCTGTGGAGAATCCCGAGAGGATTCTGTGGAGAATCCCGAGAGGATTCTGTGGAGAATCCCGAGAGGATTCTGTGGAGAATCCCGAGAGGATTCTGTGGAGAATCCCGAGAGGATTCTGTGGAGAATCCCGAGAGGATTCTGTGGAGAATCCCGAGAGGATTCTGTGGAGAATCCCGAGAGGATTCTGTGGAGAATCCCGAGAGGATTCTGTGGAGAATCCCGAAAGGATTCTGTGGAGAATCCCGAGAGGATTCTAAGGAGAATCCCGAGAGGATTCTGTGGAGAATCCCGAGAGGATTCTGTGGAGAATCCCGAGAGGATTCTGTGGAGAATCCCGAGAGGATTCTGTGGAGAATCCCGAGAAGATTCTGTGGAGAATCCCGAGAGGATTCTGTGGAGAATCCCGAGAGGATTCTGTGGAGAATCCCGAGAGGATTCTGTGGAGAATCCCGAGAGGATTCTGTGGAGAATCCCGAGAGGATTCTGTGGAGAATCCCGAGAGGATTCTGTGGAGAATCCCGAGAGGATTCTGTGGAGAATCCCGAGAGGATTCTGTGGAGAATCCCGAGAGGATTCTGTGTAGAATCCCGAGAGGATTCTGTGGAGAATCACGAGAGGATTCTGTGGAGAATCCCAAAAGGATTATGTGGAGAATCCCGAGAGGATTCTGTGGAGAATCTCGCGAGGATTCTGTGGAGAATCCCGAGAGCATTCAGTGGAGAATCCCGAGAGGATTCTGTGGAGAATCCCGAGAGGATTCTGTGGAGAATCCCGAGAGGATTCTGTGGAGAATCCCCAGAGGATTCTGTGGAGAATCCCGAGAGGATTCTGTGGAGAATCCCGAGAGGATTCTGTGGAGAATCCCGAGAGGATTCTGTGGAGAATCACGAGAGGATTCTGTGGAGAATCCCAAGAGGATTATGTGGAGAATCCCGAGAGGATTCTGTGGAGAATCTCGCGAGGATTCTGTGGAGAATCCCGAGAGCATTCAGTGGAGAATCCCGAGAGGATTCTGTGGAGAATCCCGAGAGGATTCTGTGAAGAATCCTGAGAGGATTCTGTGAAGAATCCTGAGAGGATTCTGTGAAGAATCCTGAGAGGATTCTGTGAAGAATCCTGAGAGGATTCTGTGAAGAATCCTGAGAGGATTCTGTGAAGAATCCTGAGAGGATTCTGTGAAGAATCCTGAGAGGATTCTGTGAAGAATCCTGAGAGGATTCTGTGAAGAATCCTGAGAGGATTCTGTGAAGAATCCTGAGAGGATTCTGTGAAGAATCCTGAGAGGATTCTGTGAAGAATCCTGAGAGGATTCTGTGAAGAATCCTGAGAGGATTCTGTGAAGAATCCTGAGAGGATTCTGTGAAGAATCCTGAGAGGATTCTGTGAAGAATCCTGAGAGGATTCTGTGAAGAATCCTGAGAGGATTCTGTGAAGAATCCTGAGAGGATTCTGTGAAGAATCCTGAGAGGATTCTGTGAAGAATCCTGAGAGGATTCTGTGAAGAATCCCGAGAGGATTCTGGGAAGAATCCTGAGAGAATTCTGTGCAAAATCCTGAGAGAATTCTGTGAAGAATCCTGAGAGGATTCTGTGAAGAATCCTGAGAGGATTCTGTGAAGGATCCTGAGAGGATTCTGTGGAGAATCCTGACTGGATTCTGAGGAGAATCCTGACCGGATTCTGAGGAGAATCCTGACCGGATTCTGAAGAGAATCCTGACCGGATTCTGTGGAGAATCCTGACCGGGTTCTGTGGAGAATTCTGACCGGATTCTGTGGAGAAGAAATTCTGTGGAGAATCCTGACCGGATTCTGAGGAGAATCCTGACCGGATTCTGAGGAGAATCCTGACCGGATTCTGTGGAGAATCCTGACCGGATTCTGTGGAGAATCCTGACCGGGTTCTGTGGAGAATTCTGACCGGATTCTGTGGAGAATTCTGACCGGATTCTGTGGAGAATCCTGACCGGATTCTGTGGAGAATCCTGACCGGGTTCTGTGGAGAATTCTGACCGGATTCTGTGAAGAATTCTGAGAGGATTCTGTGAAGAATCCTGAGAGGATTCTGTGGAGAATCCTGACCGGATTCTGAGGAGAATCCTGACCGGATTCTGAGGAGAATCCTGACCGGATTCTGTGGAGAATCCTGACCGGATTCTGTGGAGAATCCTGACCGGGTTCTGTGGCGAATTCTGACCGGATTCTGTGGAGAAGAGATTCTGTGGAGAACCCTGAGAGGATTCTGTGAAGAATCCTGAGAGGATTTTGGAGAATCCTGACCGGATTCTGAGGAGAATCCTGACCGGATTCTGTGGAGAATCCTTCCAGGATTCTGTGGAGAATCCTTCCAGGATTCTGTGGAGAATCCTTCCAGGATTCTGTGGAGAATCCTTCCAGGATTCTGTGGAGAATCCTTCCAGGATTCTGTGGAGAATCCTTCCAGGATTCTGTGGAGAATCCTTCCAGGATTCTGTGGAGAATCCTTCCAGGATTCTGTGGAGAATCCTTCCAGGATTCTGTGGAGAATCCTTCCAGGATTCTGTGGAGAATCCTTCCAGGATTCTGTGGAGAATCCTTCCAGGATTCTGTGGAGAATCCCTCCAGGATTCTGTGGTGGAGAATCCTTCCAGGATTCTGTGGAGAATCCTTCCAGGATTCTGTGGAGAATCCTTCCAGGATTCTGTGGAGAATCCTTCCAGGATTCTGTGGAGAATCCTTCCAGGATTCTGTGGAGAATCCTTCCAGGATTCTGTGGAGAATCCTTCCAGGATTCTGTGGAGAATCCTTCCAGGATTCTGTGGAGAATCCTTCCAGGATTCTGTGGAGAATCCTTCCAGGATTCTGTGGAGAATCCTTCCAGGATTCTGTGGAGAATCCTTCCAGGATTCTGTGGAGAATCCTTCCAGGATTCTGTGGAGAATCCTTCCAGGATTCTGTGGAGAATCCTTCCAGGATTCTGTGGAGAATCCTTCCAGGATTCTGTGGAGAATCCTTCCAGGATTCTGTGGAGAATCCTTCCAGGATTCTGTGGAGAATCCTTCCAGGATTCTGTGGAGAATCCTTCCAGGATTCTGTGGAGAATCCTTCCAGGATTCTGTGGAGAATCCTTCCAGGATTTTGTGCAGAATCCTTCCAGGATTCACACTTCAAAAATGCAATGAAAAAAAAATCATATAAACCCACTGAATCACGCGATAACTTCGCGAAATAGTGTCAAGAGGTGCGTGTTAGCGAGATCCTCGGATCCTACCCTCAATAATGGTAGTTTATTTCTTCAAGTGTGGAAAACTGGCTGAATTTGCTCCGGCGTGGTTCTAGTATTTATGAGCGCGCATTGCACATAGTTGGGCACTTTCCGACAGAGGTTGCAGCCTGGCAACCTATATTTTCTAATTTCCAATCAACAGTTAAGCGAGTGCCAGCCAGCTCACGAGGTGTACCTACTCAACTCAAGGAGAGTTTTCACCGTGGTGCACACCGGGAGGATTGCTAAAATCCTTGTGGCGGTGGCGATGCCAAGGTTGATTCGATGCTGCTGCTGATAATGCTGCCTGAGTTCTCACCACCGTGGCGAGAGAAGTAGTAGTGGCACTGGCAACTAAGTTTTCAAGTGCATTTAGCTTTTTCGCGCTCTTCTGGATAATCGAGAAAAGTGTGCACTGCACTGGATGGGAGATTTTTTTTCTAGTGCGATTGCGTTCGTCTGGTTAGTTTGGATTGGGAGAGGTGGAAGTTTTGCTGAAGTACAATCGATTAATACAAATGAACTGACGGTTTTGTGGCAGTTAAGGACAGATCAAGATTCTGATTCATTTCGGTATTTCTAATTTTAGTGCAGTTTCAGTTCAGTTTCAGTTTCAGTTCAGTTTCAGTTCAGTTTCAGTTCAGTTTCAGTTCAGTTTCAGTTCAGTTTCAGTTCAGTTTCAGTTCAGTTTCAGTTCAGTTTCAGTTCAGTTTCAGTTCAGTTTTACTTCATTTTCACTTCAATGTCACTTTATTTCACTTTGTCTTCGACTTGTGTCAGCTTCAGTTGAAATTCAGTAGATTTTCATTTCAGTTTCATTCAAGTTTCAGCCTTTGTTCACAGCAAATTCGCGCCTCCGAAAAACCAACACCTGTTTTCCACGGCGTCATTTTTTCCCATTCTTCCACACATTCCCACAGTCAGTGGGCATATCGATTTCCAACCCGTCGCGGAGTCACACGATACATGTCATCGCACACTTCACCCTCCTAGCACCGTTGTTCACCGCATTTCACTCGCAACAAGAGTGACACCGATATGCTGATATGAGCAATATGTGAGTATGTGGTTGGTGACACCGTTTGGTCGCCCCTTTCCACCACCATCGTCGTCCTCGTCGACGTTTCAATGACTGAAATATTGCATTATTCTTTCGCCCGACAAGGCAAGGCAAGTAAGTGGTAGCTGTCGCCTCTGACGTCGAAAAACGACGACAACCGCTCCCTGCGAAAAGGAAGATGAATGTAGCGAGGCATTCCTTGTCGTCGGCGCACTTAAGATGATTCGTTTCTGACAGGGCGGCCGGGCCGGCATATCCTCACCGTAAGACAGACAGACGACTATCAGTCGTCGCCGTCGTCGTCGTTGTCGGAAAAATCGTTCTTGTTTTACATGACTAGCATCAAGTCGGCAGTTTCGTCCGTTTCTCCCTTCCCACCCATGGGAAACTATAGCACAATTGTTCAAAGGAGCCCCAGGAACTATGGGAATGCTGTTATAGGATTTTAAAAATTCACCAACCGCCTCCATCGAAGCCCGAACCAGGTCGTATTGCGGCCAGAAACCGCAAAATTCCCACAGGGCATATACCGAGGTTCGGTTGCTTTGTTTGGATCGTCGTCGTCGACGTCGTCGGTCGATGTTTCGCCGGTCTTTTGAGTCTATTAATTAACTCATCACAAGCGAAGCTGCTGCACTTGTCGTGTGTCGGTTCGAATAATGCAAAAGCCAAGGAGCACACACACATTCTGCCGAGGGAAACATATTCATTTGAAGTAAACAACATCGACGTATGAATATTTCACATGCAGTCGATTCTGAAGAGCAGCAACAGTTGAACAATATACGATAGATTCGTTGTGCTTTGTTCGATATATAAACATGTCTGTAGATATAGGGCAAGGAGTATGTTTGAGATTTCCTGGAAATGATCGAAACAAAACTTTAAACTGAAACTGAACTGAAACTGAACTGAAACTGAACTGAAACTGAACTGAAACTGAACTGAAACTGAACTGAAACTGAACTGAAACTGAACTGAAACTGAACTGAAACTGAACTGAAACTGAACTGAAACTGAACTGAAACTGAACTGAAACTGAACTGAAACTGAACTGAAACTGAACTGAAACTGAACTGAAACTGAACTGAAACTGAACTGAAACTGAACTGAAACTGAACTGAAACTGAACTGAAACTGAACTGAAACTGAACTGAAACTGAACTGAAACTGAACTGAAACTGAACTGAAACTGAACTGAAACTGAACTGAAACTGAACTGAAACTGAACTGAAACTGAACTGAAACTGAACTGAAACTGAACTGAAACTGAACTGAAACTGAACTGAAACTGAACTGAAACTGAACTGAAACTGAACTGAAACTGAACTGAAACTGAACTGAAACTGAACTGAAACTGAACTGAAACTGAACTGAAACTGAACTGAAACTGAACTGAAACTGAACTGAAACTGAACTGAAACTGAACTGAAACTGAACTGAAACTGAACTGAAACTGAACTGAAACTGAACTGAAACTGAACTGAAACTGAACTGAAACTGAACTGAAACTGAACTGAAACTGAACTGAAACTGAACTGAAACTGAACTGAAACTGAACTGAAACTGAACTGAAACTGAACTGAAACTGAACTGAAACTGAACTGAAACTGAACTGAAACTGAACTGAAACTGAACTGAAACTGAACTGAAACTGAACTGAAACTGAACTGAAACTGAACTGAAACTGAACTGAAACTGAACTGAAACTGAACTGAAACTGAACTGAAACTGAACTGAAACTGAACTGAAACTGAACTGAAACTGAACTGAAACTGAACTGAAACTGAACTGAAACTGAACTGAAACTGAACTGAAACTGAACTGAAACTGAACTGAAACTGAACTGAAACTGAACTGAAACTGAACTGAAACTGAACTGAAACTGAACTGAAACTGAACTGTAACTGAACTGAAACTGAACTGAAACTGAACTGAAACTGAACTGAAACTGAACTGAAACTGAACTGAAACTGAACTGAAACTGAACTGAAACTGAACTGAAACTGAACTGAAACTGAACTGAAACTGAACTGAAACTGAACTGAAACTGAACTGAAACTGAACTGAAACTGAACTGAAACTGAACTGAAACTGAACTGAAACTGAACTGAAACTGAACTGAAACTGAACTGAAACTGAACTGAAACTGAACTGAAACTGAACTGAAACTGAACTGAAATTGAACTGAAACTGAACTGAAACTGAACTGAAACTGAACTGAAACTGAACTGAAACTGAACTGAAACTGAACTGAAACTGAACTGAAACTGAACTGAAACTGAACTGAAACTGAACTGAATCTCAATTGAAACTCAAATGGAACTGATGTAATAACGATACGACAGTGAAACTGACACTGATATTGAAACTGATATTGGCACTGATACTGATACTGACACTGATACTGATACTGAAACTGACACTGAAAAATAATCGAACTGGGTGATAAACTAAATAACTAAATAACTAAATAAAGTGAAATTGAGGTAAAATTGAACTTAATGATCATAACTTCAATTGAATTTCGCTTTAAACTCCAATGACATTATAACTGAAACACCGATCGCATTTTCAGTAAATTTGCAGTTCAAACTCCCCTCGATTTTCCTACTTATCCGTACGCCAGAAGTTGTCTGCGGTATCTCTATTCATGTTCCGTTTGCGTGCTCGTTATCCGGGGTCTGCTGCTGCTTCTGCTACTGGGAAACAGCACCCTCGGGAACCACTTCGGGATCAGTGTTAATGAATAGTAAAAGAAGCAACTAACGGGTCGAGTTGTTCTTCGCCATTCACCTTTCATTCATTCGCCTCGGTACCGATGGTGAATCCTTTCATTTGAAACTAGGTACCTAGTCAGTGTTGTTCAAGTCCAACCAACTAACATCGGCGCTGGCTGGCAACGATGCTATTATTACCGTCAAGCTTTTGCTGCAAAAGGTAGACACGCATCACGCAGGTGGGAATACTCCTACCTCCGACAACACACCGGTAATAAAACGACGACGATGAGGCGGTAGAACGTGGAAACTAGCTAGTAAACAGGTGGAGGCGCTTGGTACGTGGTTATCTCTTGTTAGTTGTGAGCACACCTGATGTAAAACTGGCTCTGGATTTGTTTAAGATACGATGGAGCTGAAAATTGGGGCTGACAATTTTAGGTGGAATTATTTGCCTAACATAGACGAAAATTAGCATGTGTTCCTGTCCGCGTTCTATAGTGCTCCTCAACTCCTAAGTTCACGAAAATCTCTTGAAAAAAAGCGATATACTCAACTCAAGTGGCCATAGTGTTACATTTCGAACATCATGACCAAATTGAAATTCGATAAATCCTCTACTGAATTTCTAACATATTTCAATTACATTTGCGATGAAATTTAAATCAATTTCAAATGAAATAAGTCTAATTTCAAACGAATTTCAATTGAATTTAGGAAAAATGTCAATTGAGTCTCTATTGAATTTCAATAAAATGTCAATTGAATTTCAAATGAATTTCAACTGAGAATCAAATCTCATTTGAATTTCAATTGAAAATCAATCGGTTTTCAACCCGATATCCATTGATATTGAAATCAATTAGAATTCGATTTCGACAGAATTTGTATTGAATTTTCGGAAAAATGTCAATTGAGTTTCTACTGATTCACGATAAAATTTCAAGTCAATTCCAATTCAATTTCGATTGAATCAATCTTCTTTCGAATTTCAAATGAATTTCAATTCCATTTTCAATTCAGCTTCGATTGTATTTCAATTGAATTCTAATCAAAATATAGTTGAACCGAGCCTCGATTGAATTTCGAAAGAATGTCAATTGAATGTCGACTGAGTTTCAATTGAATTTAATTTTTTTTTATTCGATTAAACTTTACCGGATCCAGATTGAATTTTAATTGCGTTAGGGTGAATTTCAATTGAATTGCTAGTAAATCTCAATTGATTTTCTAAATAAAATCTTTTGTGGTGATAACTTCTAAATTTCCCGTGAAATTCCCATCCATATCCCCCACGAAAACTATTCAACATTTACCCACAACGGGAAATCCCCTCGATGAAAACAAACAAAACAACCATTCAACGGTGCCATTAAATCTCCATTAAAGATTAACCACGGTCCGGGTCACTGGGCAGAACAGGAGAGCCCAAGTCGCCGCCACAACCACAAGTCTCACCCTCCCAAAACAAAACCGAAAACCCCGGGACTCGCGTGTATGAAAATGACAAGGCTGGTTTTTCCTTCCTGCCGTTCCTTCCCAGTTTTCGGTGCGCGTCCTGCGCTCGCTACTTCTTTCCCCGGGAAAATTTCCCCAAATTAACCCTCGTCATTTTATGATGATGCCGCCATGCTCGAGCTCAAGCTCCAATTTCGTGTGGCCAAGACGGTCAACATTTGGCAATTGTGCCACGAATGCCTCAAAGTCATTTAGTCTGGTCCGAACCCAGTGGTGACTGCCGCGATGTTCTTCCTGTGAATGTAATTTTTTTGGCTACGCGTGTATCCAGAAGGAGACGACTATGTTACCACCGAGTTCCTTTGTCAGTCCGTTTTTTTTGTTGTTGCAAGGACGAACTTATTATAGTGATTGATTCACTGTTCTAGAGTAATAACGTTAAGTAAGTCTCAATCAGGGGTGGGAAATGTCATGATGATGACATTTTGTTGTTGCACCTTTGAAAAAGGATATCATTAATTTTCGATAACTTATCAGCATATTATCGACTGATAATTCTCACGGACAGAAATCACACTCAAAATGGTGGAAGTTGAAAAATGTCATGACATATTTTTTTCATGAAATTCCGTGATATTTTCCATCCCTGGTCTTAAATACAAATAATTATCGTTAAATGTTCATATCAGCATAACTTTCATTTCAATTTAATGCGCAGTTAGTTGTATGTATTGAAATCTCATAACCATTTGACTTTCAACTGACTTTTTATCAAATGAAAATCAGTAACATTCAGTTCACTTGGATGTCATTTTCATTTCGTTTTGAATTAATTTGCTTCTCTTTCCTTTGACATTGTCCAATTTCCATCAGTCCATTGATGTTTTCGTGTAGTTTCACTTAAAAATCGCTGCGTTTTAATACACTTTCAATATTCAACTGACTGACAAATCAGCTTCATTTGACTTTCATTCCACTTTCAATGAAGCTGTTTCCTTTCAGTACAACCAACAATACCGCCACTACAAAGGACTTTAAACCGAATGAATAGCACACCATCAAAAGATAATACGGTACCCCAAAAGCTGACATTTCTTGCCATTTCCAGCATCCCCCTCAGCTAAAGAAAAGCATATTTTTTGCATGCAGAATTCTTCCACAGAAGTCGCGGAGACAGATAAACAAAATTCCATTCCCGAAGCCAGGCGGTGGCGGCGTCGGGCTTGTTTGCACTGAGCTCTTTAAGGAGCCTGTTGCTGCCCGTCCGTCCCTCTGACTGAAACCAGCGACATAATTCCAAGAGACTAAGCTGCCAGGGGATTAGGCGACTGAAGGCGACCGACGACCCCTCCGTGCAGTGCCGTGTTTGCTTGCTGTGGCAATGGAGCGCAGACACGCAGTGGTAGCTCGCAGAGGGGGGGTTCGATAAGAACGCATGGAAACTCGCGATTTGCTCGGGAAAAACGGAGTCTGATTGATTCGAATGAGCTTTTCCGTTCGTTCGTTCGTTCGTTTCGATGGGTTTCGCGATAATTGTTTGAACATGATGCGACGGATTTCATGGTTTTAATCGCACCCGTTCTTGTTTTAAACGTTCCACCTCGGGATGATTCGTTTCAAATGGTGAAAACTGAAGTAGGAACATGATTTTCGATTTTTTTTTTGTTTCGCGTACTCAAGAGCGAACGCTGCTGCTAATTAAACATCCATCCAATTACCGGCGTCCATCAATCGTAATTCCGAAGGATTTCCAGGTTGAAGTGGCGGTGATGTTTAATTTTTCAATGAGATCGATGCGAAACAAGGACCCGTTGAAAGATGTGGCAGAAGTATAGCTTTAAAAATTAATTTCCATTTGAGTTTCAATTAAGGTTCAGTCAAATTCAGCTGAATTTCAACTTAGTTTTAGCTGAGTTTTAGCTGATCAACTGAGTTTCAGCTGATCAACTGAGTTTCAGCTGATCAACTGAGTTTCAGCTGAGTGTCAGCTGAGCGTCAGCAGAGTGTTAGCTGAGTTCCAACTGAGTTTCAGTTGAGTTTCAACCGAGTTTCAGCTGAGTATCAGCTGAGTTTCAGTTAAGTGACAGCTGAGCTTCAGTTAAGTGTCAGCAGAGCTTCTGAAGAGTGTCAGCTGAGCTTCAGCAGAGTGTCAGATAAGTTTCAGCTGAGCTTCAGCAGGGTATCCGCTGAGCTTCAGCAGAGAATCAGCAGAGATTCAGCAGAGAATCAGCAGAGTTTCAGCTGAGTTTCAACTGAGTTTCAGCTAAGTTTCAGTTCAGTTTCAGCCAAGCTTCAGCTGAGTATTAGCTAGGTTTCAGTTGTGTTCCAGCTGAGTTCCAGCTGAGTTTCAGCTCAATTTCAGTTCAGTTTCAGTTCAGTTTCAGTTCAGTTTCAGTTCAGTTTCAGTTCAGTTTCAGTTCAGTTTCAGTTCAGTTTCAGTTCAGTTTCAGTTCAGTTTCAGTTCAGTTTCAGTTCAGTTTCAGTTCAGTTTCAGTTCAGTTTCAGTTCAGTTTCAGTTCAGTTTCAGTTCAGTTTCAGTTCAGTTTCAGTTCAGTTTCAGTTCAGTTTCAGTTCAGTTTCAGTTCAGTTTCAGTTCAGTTTCAGTTCAGTTTCAGTTCAGTTTCAGTTCAGTTTCAGTTCAGTTTCAGTTCAGTTTCAGTTCAGTTTCAGTTCAGTTTCAGTTCAGTTTCAGTTCAGTTTCAGTTCAGTTTCAGTTTCAGTTCAGTTTCAGTTCAGTTTCAGTTCAGTTTCAGTTCAGTTTCAGTTTCAGTTCAGTTTCAGTTCAGTTTCAGTTCAGTTTCAGTTCAGTTTCAGTTCAGTTTCAGTTCAGTTTCAGTTCAGTTTCAGTTCAGTTTCAGTTCAGTTTCAGTTCAGTTTCAGTTCAGTTTCAGTTCAGTTTCAGTTCAGTTTCAGTTCAGTTTCAGTTCAGTTTCAGTTCAGTTTCAGTTCAGTTTCAGTTCAGTTTCAGTTCAGTTTCAGTTCAGTTTCAGTTCAGTTTCAGTTCAGTTTCAGTTCAGTTTCAGTTCAGTTTCAGTTCAGTTTCAGTTCAGTTTCAGTTCAGTTTCAGTTCAGTTTCAGTTCAGTTTCAGTTCAGTTTCAGTTCAGTTTCAGTTCAGTTTCAGTTCAGTTTCAGTTCAGTTTCAGTTCAGTTTCAGTTCAGTTTCAGTTCAGTTTCAGTTCAGTTTCAGTTCAGTTTCAGTTCAGTTTCAGTTCAGTTTCAGTTCAGTTTCAGTTCAGTTTCAGTTCAGTTTCAGTTCAGTTTCAGTTCAGTTTCAGTTCAGTTTCAGTTCAGTTTCAGTTCAGTTTCAGTTCAGTTTCAGTTCAGTTTCAGTTCAGTTTCAGTTCAGTTTCAGTTCAGTTTCAGTTCAGTTTCAGTTCAGTTTCAGTTCAGTTTCAGTTCAGTTTCAGTTCAGTTTCAGTTCAGTTTCAGTTCAGTTTCAGTTCAGTTTCAGTTCAGTTTCAGTTCAGTTTCAGTTCAGTTTCAGTTCAGTTTCAGTTCAGTTTCAGTTCAGTTTCAGTTCAGTTTCAGTTCAGTTTCAGTTCAGTTTCAGTTCAGTTTCAGTTCAGTTTCAGTTCAGTTTCAGTTCAGTTTCAGTTCAGTTTCAGTTCAGTTTCAGTTCAGTTTCAGTTCAGTTTCAGTTCAGTTTCAGTTCAGTTTCAGTTCAGTTTCAGTTCAGTTTCAGTTCAGTTTCAGTTCAGTTTCAGTTCAGTTTCAGTTCAGTTTCAGTTCAGTTTCAGTTCAGTTTCAGTTCAGTTTCAGTTCAGTTTCAGTTCAGTTTCAGTTCAGTTTCAGTTCAGTTTCAGTTCAGTTTCAGTTCAGTTTCAGTTCAGTTTCAGTTCAGTTTCAGTTCAGTTTCAGTTCAGTTTCAGTTCAGTTTCAGTTCAGATTCAGTTCAGTAATATGCTATGAACTGGAGTATCTTCAAATGTTAATTTGGTTCGATTTATGCTTACCCTGAGCCCAAGCTGTTTATTTAGTAATTCTTACCATTATTGACGACAGAGGCCAATACATATTTTTCGAAGTGTGTTGATGTATTCACTAAGCCGAGAAGTTTGCATCGCAACTCACCTGAAAATAAAGAAAATAAAGAGAAAACATTGTTAGTTCAGTGGTCGTGAGCGTCATATGGCAGTGAAAAAATTACGTTTAATGTTAGGATTGAATATCAGTTGAATTCCAGTTGAACTGCAATTGAATTCCTATTTGTTTATAATTGAAAGTCAATTGTCATTCAATCGAATATCGATTGACTTTCAATTTAATATGAATTGATTGTCAACTGAATTTCAATTGACAGTCAAATTTCAAAAGAATTTCAATTGATTTTCAATTGCTTTTGCATTATCTCTCAACTGAATACCAATAAAACGTCATATAAGGTTCCGTCAAAATTCGATACAATTTCAATTGATTTTCAGCTGCAATTCGGTTGAATGTCAACTCAGTTGATAAACATGAAATTCGATTGTATTTCAAAAACTTTTCGAGCTTTTCGATATTCGATTAAATTTAATCTGGTTTTCTAATGAATTAGTCGACTTTTCATATTTGTCGACTTTGTTGAAATGTTTACCAAACTAACAGTTACCACGATAGTTCAAAACATTTTTGTTATGTTCTGTCATCATCTTCTAATTTGAATGAAACAATCATACACAAATTCAACACAGCTCCCAAACTATCTCTCCCCTTTAAACTCGTCTCGAATGAGCCTCATAAACTACATTGTAATCGATTCCTGCTCTTTGCGGCTTCGCAAAGCCCGGGTCAAGACAATCCACAGGACCCACAGACGGCAAATGGAAATTAATAGCTCGCAATTCCGGGCCCCGACGGGCCTCGTCGGGATGCCCGGAATCGAAGCCGTGAAATAAGCCCCGGAATTCGACACATCAATCATCGTGCGGAGGAGGAAGGCACTTCTGAATGTGCGCTGACGCTTGTTCTTCCTCGGTATTATTGGAAGTAAGGGTTATGTCGACATTGCTCTATTTCACCATTGTTGTTGTTGGCAGGATCAAGAATCCTTCGACGACAGCAAATCCAGCGAGCAAAAGCCATTCCACGAGTTATAGTCCGACTGACTGTCTGACTGTATGTCTGTCTGTCGAGGACTGCCTGCCTGCCTGCCGGTAGTGAGCCAGGAACGGCAAAACGACAAACAATAATAATAAATATTATTTAATCCCTTCTCGGGCTGGGATCTGCTGGGTGCCTGTTGCGCGGCTTCTAGGCTTCCTGCAATATGCCAGGCAGTATTGGGCGATTCTCTGTGGAATAATCGATAACTTATTTCTGATGACAGAAATGTCGACTTTTTGAGAACCGAAAAATTGACAATGTGTCAACCAAACAAATTTGAAGAACTGTTTGTAAAGTTATGTCGACTTATGTCCTAAACCATCATTCCGTTTCAAGTTTTCGTTTATTATTCTGCATAGATTTGGAAGCTTAAGTATCGAACAATTCTTAATCGAATGTATGTCGACTTTTTGCTCTATATCGACTCTGAAATTTTAAATGAATGTTTATCAAAAGTAAACGTCTTTTAACACTCAGTCGACTTATCCCAGAAAAAGTCGATCAATCTTCATCGTACTCTACATTCAACCTCAAATCGCCCACTACTACCTCATAACGCGAACACAACAGGCAGAGGTATCCTTCCTTCGTTCCGTCGTTCGTTGCCACATAGAACTCCTCCGGCTCGGAGGCGCACGGGGGGCTCGGATTGGCAAACATAATAATAGAGGGAATGATGCGGAATTATGCTGATGAGAAATGAAGTCTGAATCACGGCCGACTGTGGCTGGCGCCCACCGTTACGTGTAAGAAGCGTGTGCCCGATTTATGGTGGGAGTGGCAGCAGAGGGAGCGTGCACAACACAACGCAAATGGTGGCTCCAGTCGAGGAGTGAGAATGAAAATATTATCCCTTTTCCGCTGACTGGGTGGGGATGAAGAAGGAGGCGGAAACGTGAGTCGGATTGTGAGCGAATCTACTTCCACTAGGTTGGCGGCAAAAAGTGGAACGACAGCAGCGCTACATAACAATGTAGGAAGCCACGTTCCTGCCAGGCGATGGAATTTGCTGAGATTGCCGGTGGGAGGATGCTCTTATTTTCATGATCGCTATAATCTGGGGACAGATGCTGCTGGATGTCGGGGATTTCAGATGTAATGGAACGCAAAAAAATGAAAAAAGTAATGAAAACTGATGCGAAATCGATAAAAGACGCGAAAGTCGACATAGGATGCAAAAACAATAGCCAAATGTTTACAAATCTGATTACGATTCGATTTCTATTCGATTTCTATTTGATTTCGATTCGATTCGATTTTGATTCGATTTTGATTCGATTTCGATTCGATTTCGATTCGATTTCGATTCGATTTCGATTCGATTTCGATTCGATTTCGATTCGATTTCGATTCGATTTCGATTCGATTTCGATTCGATTTCGATTCGATTTCGATTCGATTTCGATTCGATTTCGATTCGATTTCGATTCGATTTCGATTCGATTTCGATTCGATTTCGATTTGATTTTGATTCGATTTCGATTCGATTTCGATTCGATTTCGATTTCGATTCGATTTCGATTCGATTTCGATTCGATTTCGATTCGATTTCGATTCGATTTCGATTCGATTTCGATTCGATTTCGATTCGATTTCGATTCGATTTCGATTCGATTTCGATTCGATTTCGATTCGATTTCGATTCGATTTCGATTCGATTTCGATTCGATTTCGATTCGATTTCGATTCGATTTCGATTCGATTTCGATTCGATTTCGATTCGATTTCGATTCGATTTCGATTCCATTTCGATTCGATTTCGATTCGATTTCGATTCGATTTCGATTCGATTTCGATTCGATTTCGATTCGATTTCGATTCGATTTCGATTCGATTTCGATTCGATTTCGATTCGATTTCGATTCGATTTCGATTCGATTTCGATTCGATTTCGATTCGATTTCGATTCGATTTCGATTCGATTTCGATTCGATTTCGATTCGATTTCGATTCGATTTCGATTCGATTTCGATTCGATTTCGATTCGATTTCGATTCGATTTCGATTCGATTTCGATTCGATTTCGATTCGATTTCGATTCGATTTCGATTCGATTTCGATTCGATTTCGATTCGATTTCGATTCGATTTCGATTCGATTTCGATTCGATTTCGATTCGATTTCGATTCGATTTCGATTCGATTTCGATTCGATTTCGATTCGATTTCGATTCGATTTCGATTCGATTTCGATTCGATTTCGATTCGATTTCGATTCGATTTCGATTCGATTTCGATTCGATTTCGATTCGATTTCGATTCGATTTCGATTCGATTTCGATTTCTCTGGAAGCTTTCACAAGGCTTTCCCGGAAGCTTTCGCAAGGCTTCTCCGGAAGCTTTCGCAAGGCTTCTCCGGAAGCTTTCGCAAGGCTTCTCCGGAAGCTTTCGCAAGGCTTCTCCGGAAGCTTTCGCAAGGCTTCTCCGGAAGCTTTCGCAAGGCTTCTCCGGAAGCTTTCGCAAGGCTTCTCCGGAAGCTTTCGCAAGGCTTCTCCGGAAGCTTTCGCAAGGCTTCTCCGGAAGCTTTCGCAAGGCTTCTCCGGAAGCTTTCGCAAGGCTTCTCCGGAAGCTTTCGCAAGGCTTCTCCGGAAGCTTTCGCAAGGCTTCTCCGGAAGCTTTCGCAAGGCTTCTCCGGAAGCTTTCGCAAGGCTTCTCCGGAAGCTTTCGCAAGGCTTCTCCGGAAGCTTTCGCAAGGCTTCTCCGGAAGCTTTCGCAAGGCTTCTCCGGAAGCTTTCGCAAGGCTTCTCCGGAAGCTTTCGCAAGGCTTCTCCGGAAGCTTTCGCAAGGCTTCTCCGAATGCTTTCGCAAGGCTTCTCCGGAAGCTTTCGCAAGGCTTCTCCGGAAGCTTTCGCAAGGCTTCTCCGGAAGCTTTCGCAAAGCTTCTCCGGAAGCTTCCGCAAGGCTCTTCCAGAAAAGTCTTTGAAGGCTTTTCTAAGGCTTCTGGCATTGTCTTCTTATGGTCAAGCCATAACATATCACTGGTGTAACGAAATTCAAACCTCTTTCCAAGGACGATACATGTCTAGTCGATTGCAGCAATTTTAGACTACTTAAGTGCATACCATAACCTCAAAGAGTCAGCAAATTTTAGCTTCCAATATAAGAGGAACATCTACCACCCAAATGAAGAGCTTCCAGCTGTTGCCCAGCTCCTACTAGCACCAAACAGCCGTTCTGGCTGCTATCATGGTTTCAATATTTACCCCAAAACGGTCGTTCATTTCGATGGGGCGACAAGTTCTGGCTTGTTTATCGCCTAGGCGACAAAGAGGCAGAGAGATGGGAACAACCAGTGGAGACCAATAAATGCTTGTGTTTTTCTGGGAACCATCGTCGTCGTCGGTTGGAAATTATCTCGGTTTTGTCTCGGTCGGTCGGTCTGAGGGGATGATCCAAGCTCAACGACAAGTAGAGAGAGCTGTGGTGTTTATCGAGCCGAGTAGATACATTTTCACGGCTTGTGGACTTTGGCAAGTGCCGTTCGATGGAACGACAAGGACTAGGTGTTGGAATTATGTAGATAAGATAACGTTTATTAATAATGCAGAAGGTAATCAATACTAGGTTTCTGTTTAGCTACCAGAAAGCTGGCTAGTTGGAGCCAAAGTGTGATTAAAGATGGGCCCAAGGGAGTTCTTCTCCAGGAAAATGACTAATTTTGAATTAATGGATTTCACAATGTTTGTGGCAGCATTTCGAAAAGGTATTTGTAAATTAGAATCGATTTGTGGGAGCTCTGCATGATATCTTAGGTTAAGGTTTTAAAAAGTTCACGATTTTGCCACTAGAATAGGAGAAATGACGAAATCTGGAATTTAGGCTATTCTTGACCATAAGGGTTATCTAGGCAACATGATCATGATTGGATCATTTAGCATGCTAGATGATTCATGTGATGTTTATATGACATTCCTAAGGTCTCTGTTTAGCTACCAGAAAGCAGGCTAACTGGAAGTCAAGTGTAATCATGAGAGTCGAAGAGAGCTTCTTTCTGGTAAAACAATATTTGTGGTGGCATTCCGTAAAAACATTTGTTAATTAACTGCTTTGAAGAAGCTCTATATCATGTCACATGTTCAGGTTTTAAAAAGACCATGATTTTGCTACTAGAATGGGTGAAATGGTAAAATCTGGAATTTAGGCTATTCTTGACCATAACGGTTATCTGTGCGAATTGGCGATGATTCTTTCGTTTAGCATGCTAGATAACCCCTTTAATGTTGTAACATTCCTCTTGAAACTTGCATTGCAACCAGCATTACATTCAATCCAGATTTCCAAAGACTTTCACAACTTTCCAAACTTCTAATAATATCCCACATAAATGAAGTGCCAACGATACACCTCACAGTTCAATCTACTCCAATACAACTTGCCACAGTCTCTTAATTTACCGACCGCCCTGGCTGAGATGGCAATTCAACTCGGCCTCCCCGAGAAGTTATTACACTTTGCCGCCGCAAATCTGAGACGTGCAAGACGGAAGACCAGGGTCCCATAATGAAACGCTGCGAAAAAGTTAAACGAGTTTTCCCCAACCCTGGACCGTCCACGGATACCGACTGACTAACTACTCGCACACCCACCACCGGAGACTTTCCTCATTTCATCAGAAACTATGGTAGTCGAAGAAGTTGAGCACAGATCAACGAGAGTTGTTGTTGTGGTTGTTTTACTCGCGTCGACAACGTCTTCATCATCTTCGGAAAAACTTTGGCCACGCGCCGCCACTGCACTGACTGTCCGTCGTCTACCCACGGTTGGTCGTCACAGCCATGGTAGACGATTACACTTTTGCTCCGTGGTATCGTTCTCGGTCTGGTGGACCAGCTGAAATTAAGTCGATTGATGTCACTACTGCACTGATGAGAGAGGAGGAGTTGTGTCCTTAAAGCGCGTGAAGAGTCATGGCCATGTTCGGCAGTTGATTGCTTCGAAAAGATCAATATTTGCTTTTTGTTTGAATAACTATTTACGGAAGGCTTAGGTAGTGCACTTAAGTAGTCTTGAATGGTGGTTTTAGTCCGGTAGAATCAACTGGATGTGGTTTTGGGGGACAATTGTTTGAGAATTCGGATATATGATGTCTTGACCATAAGAAAATGGGGTTTTCAAGATAATTACCTTAATAACTTTTTTAAAATCCAGTTGAACATTACATGAATAAATTCAAGATTGAAGATTTCAGTAATCGATTTGATCCATGAGAAATTTCAGTCATATTGCGCATTAAAATTAGAACTTATACTCAATAAAGTTATGGTCAAAAATAGCCTATATGTCAGATTTAAAGTTTTCTTCAATTAGAGCATTTCAGTTTTCAGTTTTTAATGCACAAACGAGCCCAAAAAATCCCCCTCTTCCAACCAAGCGCACAAACAACTCACAACAATCGCTGCCTCACATCATTCAATCCTAAAACTCACACATTTTCTGCGAATAAATCATCTCCCTCTCAGAAAGCGCTTGTTCATAACTCCGGGGGGCTCAAGTGTCACATGTGCCGTTTTTCGCAACGCTGAGAAAACATCAATTTGTCACAAAAATGACACATCTAGCCCCCGCTTCTTTCGAGGACCTGACATCCAAACAACCTCATCGAACGGGAGCTCATTATCCTCTCGAAGAAGATTTCTAAAAATTTACAAGAAGCTGCTGCCACCAGGTCCCATTCCAAATCACGGTCCTCGTCGACCTCGTCTTCGTCGTCGTGATCGTCGGCAGCCAGAAATTAAACAGGCATTAAGGTAATTGAATCCTCCCGTTGTCGTTGCCCCTCTCTCCACAAACGATTCTCCTACGCTGCGCTGTGAGTGATGATTCCAACCGGTAGAAAATATAACCTCCATTTTCCTTCCGCACCGTTTCGTCCCTGATGGCGGTGGTGGCGGCATCACAACGCAGCAGCGACCCTTGAATAATGACAATGTCATTGAGCTTATTTTTCATCCGTGGTGGAAGGTTGGAGGGCAACGAAAAAATCTCCACAAGGACGAAGGGAGAAGAACGGCTGCAACGGCAGGGGTCGATTTGGATCAGCGATAATGATGTCGAATTAAATGTTGCCGAAAGTAATGGCCTGTTCTCTCTCCGTACCGCGAGGTTTCAGTTCTAGACGGGAGGTACAACGGACGGACAAATGGGGCGAAATGATGATTTCCACGGGAATAAAGGGGATGTTATGATGAGTTTCTATGATTTGTGGGGTGGCCGGAGATTGTGGGGAGCCTTTGTGCTTATGGATGAGGCCAGATGTTACCGAAATTGGCACCGTTGAGACTGCGGATCTGGTTGACCCAGTTTTCAGGATGGTTTGGAGGCCTTGAAGTGTCGAATAAGTTTTAAGGCGGTGCTTCGATTAATTTCAAACACAAATAGAAGAGGTTCGCATGTCAAAGTAGGAGTGAAATTACGAAGAACAAGGGACAAGTTTGAAGACGCTGATGATCAGAACATCCATGAGAAGCTTGCGGAGCTTCCATGAGAAGCTTGCGGAGCATTCATGAGAAGTTTGCGGAGCATTCATGAGAAGTTTGCGGAGCTTCTATGAGAAGCTTGCGGAGCTCTCATGAGAAGCTTGCGGAGCTTCCATGAGAAGCTTGCGGAGCTTCCATGAGAAGCTTGCGGAGCTTCCATGAGAAGCTTGCGGAGCTTCCATGAGAAGCTTGCGGAGCTTCCATGATAAGCTTGCGGAGCGTCCATGAGAAGCTTGCGGAGTATCTATGAGAAGCTTGCGGAGCATTCATGAGAAGCTTGCGGTGCTTCTATGAGAAGCTTGCGGAGCTACCATGAGAAGCTTGCCGGAGCTTCCTGAAGAAGCTTGTCGGAGCTTCCATAAGAAGCTAGTCGGAGCTTCCTGAAGAAGCTTGCGAAGCTTCCATGTGAGGCTTGCGGAGCTTCCTTGAGAAGCTTGCGGAGCATCCATGAAAAGCTTGCGAAGCTTCTATAAGAAGCTTGCGGAGCTTCCATGAGAAGCTTGCGGAGCTTCCATAAGAAGCTTGCGGAGCTTCCATGAGAAGCTTGCGGAGCATCTATGAGAAGCTTGCGGAGCTACCATGAGAAGTTTGCGGAGCTGCTATGAGAAGCTTGCGGAGCGTCCATGAGAAGCTTGCGGAGTATCTATGAGAAGCTTGCGGAGCATTCATGAGAAGTTTGCGGAGCTTCTATGAGAAGCTTGCGGAGCTTCCATGTGAAGCTTGCGAAGCTTCCTTGAGAAGCTTGCGGAGCTTCCGTGAGAAGCTTGCGGAGCTTCCATGAGAAGCTTGCGGAGCTTCCATGAGAAGCTTGCGGAACTTCCATAAGAAGGTTCAGGAGCTTCCATAAGAAGCTTGTGAAGCTTCCATAAGAAGCTTGCGGAGTGTCCATGAGAAGCTTGCAGAGCTTCCATGAAAGGCTTGTGAAGCTTTTATGAGAAGCTTACGTAGCTTCAATGAGAAGCTTGCGGAGCTTCCATGAGAAGCTTGCGGAACTTCCATAAGAAGGTTCAGGAGCTTCCATAAGAAGCTTGCGAAGCTTCCATAAGAAGCTTGCGAAGCTTCCATAAGAAGCTTGCGGAGCTTCCATGAGACGCTTGCGGAGCTTCCATGAGAAGCTAACCATAAGAAGCTAGTTGAGGCACCCACGAGAAGCTTGCGATGGAAGCTTGTGGAGCTTCCGTGAAAAGCTTTCGTACTTTATCTCAGAAGCTTCCGAAACATCGCAGATATTCCATGAAGACCTTGCTGAGCTTCTACGAGAAGCTTGCACAGCTTTTCAAGAGATGTGTCAATGAGTTGCTGTGCTTCTAAATGAAGATAGACCGGGCTTGTCAAGAATGCTCTGCCAGAGTACTGACTGATTTTCAACAAGGGCTTCGCAGGGAAGCTCTGCCAGGGCTTCGCAGGGAAGCTCTGCCAGGGCTTGGCAGGGAAGCTCTGCAAGGGCTTCGCAGGGAAGCTCTTCCAGGGCTTCTCAGCTTCTCAAGAGAGCCCTGCTAGGGCTTCTCAGGAAAGCTCTGCCAGACCTTCTCAGGGCAGCTTCGCCTGGGCTTCGCAGGAGGGCTTCGTAGGGAAGCTCTGCCAGGGCTTCGCAGGGAAGCTCTGCCAGGGCTTCGCAGGGAAGCTCTGCCAGGGCTTTTAAGAATGCTTTACCAGAGCTTCTCAGGGGAGCTCTTCCAGGGCTTCTCAAGGAAGCTCTGCTAGAAAACTTCAAATGTTCCAGGACTTCTCTTGGAAGCTCTGCCACGGCTTTTCACGGAAGCTCTACCAGGGCTTCTCAGGGAAGCTCCGCCAGAGCTTCTCAGGGAAGCTCTGCCAGGGATTCACAGTGAAACTCCGGCACGGCTTGTAAGGGATCAGAGCTTCTCAGGGGAGCTCTGCTAGGGCTTCTCAGTGAAACTCTGCCAGGGATTTTGTAGGAAACTTCTAGTTCCCATGACTTCTCATAGAAGCTCTTCCAGGGCTTTGCAGGGAAGTTTACAATGGCCTCTTAGGTAAACTCTGTCAAAGCTTTTTAGGGTAAATCTCCCATATTCGATATTTTTTCATTGAAAATGAGGAAAACAAAACAAAGTCGACATAGGGCAACTTATGTCGATTTTGTTTCTTTATTGTCCCGTTTTGAAAATTGAAAGAACAGTAATTCCGCTATTCGATTGTAGAATGAAGTCGAAACCAAAAAAGAAAAATGGTTAAAACTCCTAATAGAGCATTTTTAAACAAAGTCGACATAGCCCATTTCAAAATGTCGAAGCGTCGAAGTTTCGTGTGATTGCTAAAATAAATGCATAAATATTTACTGGAACGGCATCAGAAAATGTTCAATTACTAGTTAGGTATAACCGAATTCATCTGTAGCATCTTGCTGCAAGGAAAACTCGTAGAATTCGATATATAATATTTGGACCGTAACAAATCAGGGTTTTTAACAGGATTCCCGAGAAAATTACCTATCAGTTTGAAAATGAAAGCCGAATCTTCCTTATACAGTCTGTAATTGAAAGGTGCTATACAACAGTAGCCAATTCAACAAACTTGACATTAGAATTTATGATAAATCTCATGCAAAAGCTTATGGTCAAAATAGCCTAAATGCCAGATTTGGTTATATCTTCGCAAAAATGGTATCGATTTCGATTTTTCAAACCGGAAACACTTGTTATAAAACTTCAAGATATCAGTTCCTTCTGGAAACCCTTCACAAAACATCATTTCCATATGGAAAATGAGTTCCCCGAAAAAAAAAACGGCTAAATCCACAACCCAATCCTCGCACAAAATTCCATCGTGCCGGGGCCACCGGTTGACTAATTAATCAACAAATATTATGGTTGATGTTTTATTGAAATTGCATTTTCACTCTTAATTAAGTCAATAAACTCCGTCACCTGACCTGTGTGTGCGTGTGTGTGACGCTGCTCGCTATAATTGGACATTCTTTCACCACTCGCCGGCCGCTTTCGCCACCATTTAACCTTTTGATCCTCCGCGCTGTTGCTGGATCACCGCTATTTTATCCTTTTTTCCGTTGTTCGATGATCCCCAGTCAGTGACCACCGTACACCGGCGGCGACCACATTTGTTTAAAACCTTCTATTGAAAACATATTTTATACTCAATTTACGCACACGCTTTCACACAAATTGAAAAATAATTCCACTTGTCCGAGCGTCCAGCTCCAGCAACGGGATGACGAAGTCACCGTGGTGGCTTTCCGGTATCGGAAAAATGCCACCGTCCACCAACCGGATGGCTATAGGTACTACGTGTGTAATAGAGAGTGAAAAATTCGATCAAGTCGTGGCCACATAACAAAGTTGTGGGGTTTTTGCTTTTTTAATTATTGATTCGGTTTTAAATTTTGCATTGAAACACGTATCAGGTGTCGCTAGGAATAGTTTGGCATCGCTGTCGACGAATGCAGAGGGTCAGTATTCTTTCATAGTACAAGGTGAATTTTTTTCGGCCTAAAAACATTGAAGTTATGCCTAAGAACGAGGAGTCGACATAACGACAGTTTAATCGACTTTTTGGAATGTTGCTAAATTTGACACAAGAAGATTACAGTCGATTTTATTTGTTGTGCAGACATCTTTTATAAAACATCGTAAACGAAATGCACATTCTGTTTGATAGAATTTTTAGAAACACGAGCAGAGTGATAAGAAATATATTTTTTATCGATAAACGATCTTTAATAGTTATTTTTGGAAACAGTTTGGTAAGTACTGCATGACATTTCCATTGTCACATTCAACACTCGAAATGATGGTTATCACATAAGACGATTCAAATTTTGTTTTATGAAAAGAAGTCGACATAACGATGGTTTGATCGACTTTTAGATAAATAGATAAATTAAATTGCAGAATTTCTGTGTGCTTCTGTTGTAGTCAGTATAACTGGCAGCATGTAATATCACCTGAATTCACGCTATAACGCATATCTTCCTTAGTCGACATAAAGCAGACATGGTTGATTTATTCAAAAGCAGATTCATTTGGCGAAGAAAGCAAACTTCCACATGACTCGAAGTCATCGACGTCGATATGTCGTATATATTTGACCTCAAAATAGAAAAAAAGTCGACATAAACTAATACTGATCGACTTCCAAAAGACAAACTTATTAAATCTGAATGTAAAAGCGAAAAATACACATTCAAAAACAAACTGAACCTCATCGTTAGCCTTGTCTAGTTCATAAATTTTCACCATTTACTCACAAACAAACTGGCAGCAGCTAACAGAAATAAAACTTTTTTTGTTCTTCTCCCACAGTCTAGCCAGTCTAGGTTTCAGTTTTCCACTTGTTACCATGAAGTCAGACGGCGGCAACTGCACCACTGTACTGTTGCATGCTGGAGGCTGTTGCATCAATAATTCAACTATATTTGAGTTGCAAACAGAGGAAACAACATACAAAAGCCGTTCGTTCGTTGTTGGGAAAGCCGAGAACGTGTAGCCGACAAAACAAAACCGAAAAAAAACGACTAAAATAGAAGCTCTTCACCGAGTTTTGCACCGTGTATTACACTGCAGACGGATGCGAGAGCTTTGTTTTGTGCACTTCGATACTAATGGAAACTGGTTCATATGTTCTTTTTTTATAAGCAAACAGTGAAAATCGACTATGTCGACTTTTTCTTATATTATGTCGACTTTCATAAAAAAAGCTCATAAACGAAACTTTCGACGATATAACTCGGCTCTCATCTTTAATGTAGTCAACCACCAAAACACAGCAACCACAACGTGAACAATAACCACCACCCGTCGGACACAAGGATAGCGGACGACGACGTCGTTGATAAATCACATGTTGATGTAGTGTGTGCGTCGTTTCCCTTTTTTCGCTCCCCGTGACGATGACTTAGTGCGGCACGGCACGTGACTACTGGAGGCAACATTTTTGCTGCCACTACGTCCTGCATGCAGCCTAGTCCAAAGAGCACGACGACGATGGTCAGTGGAATCGCGTGATAAATATCGATTTCAGAGTCGGATGGTTGCTGTTTTGTCTACGGGAAGTGAATGGGTAATACTGACGGACGGACGGCGAGCATCCGCTAGTTAAAGATGATAAGCCATTGGTCCTCTGGGGATGGTGTGTCTGCGCCTGATGGGTAGGCAACAGGCACGAGATCTCATCCGGTAGTGCTTCGCAAGAATTTTCCGATGCTGGAGGCTGGGTGAATTGCAGGAACGTTGAGTTAGAGGTATAACGACGAGTTTTTTTTTAATGTATTGCTATCGAAGTCGTCGGCTCCGTTATGCTACATGATACGTGAGCCTAACAAATCAATAAAGGAGTGAAAATTATACTGACATTCATCTTTGATTAACAACCAGGAAAACCAGATTCAATTGAAAACATTTTATTGCTAATGAGGATATACGCACTGCTATGTCGACTCTTATGTCGACTTAATGATTGGGCAACAATTGCAAAAATATAAATTTAAGAATCAACAGAATAATTGATAGAACAACAAAGTTCAATACAAAAAATTCGATTGAACTTTAAACCAGCAATGAAATCGAAGAAAATTCGACTTTTGACGATAGGAGGACATAGAAAGATTCTGATCTGAAACCTCTCAGGATTCTGAGGAGAATTCTCTCAGGATTCTGACGAGAATCCTCTCAGGATTCTGACGAGAATCCTCTCAGGATTCTGACGAGAATCCTCTCAGGATTCTGACGAGAATCCTCTCAGGATTCTGACGAGAATCCTCTCAGGATTCTGACGAGAATCCTCTCAGGATTCTGACGAGAATCCTCTCAGGATTCTGACGAGAATCCTCTCAGGATTCTGACGAGAATCCTCTCAGGATTCTGACGAGAACCCTCTCAGGATTCTGACGAGAACCCTCTCAGGATTCTGACGAGAATCCTCTCAGGATTCTGACGAGAACCCTCTCAGGATTCTGACGAGAATCCTCTCAGGATTCTGACGAGAATCCTCTCAGGATTCTGACGAGAATCCTCTCAGGATTCTGACGAGAATCCTCTCAGGATTCTGACGAGAATCCTCTCAGGAATCTGACGAGAATCCTCTCAGGATTCTGACGAGAATCCTCTCAGGATTCTGACGAGAATCCTCTCAGGATTCTGACGAGAATCCTCTCAGGATTCTGACGAGAATCCTCTCAGGATTCTGACGAGAATCCTCTCAGGATTCTGACGAGAATCCTCTCAGGATTCTGACGAGAATCCTCTCAGGATTCTGACGAGAATCCTCTCAGGATTCTGACGAGAATCCACTCAGGATTCTGACGAGAATCCTCTCAGGATTCTGACGAGAATCCTCTCAGGATTCTGACGAGAATCCTCTCAGGATTCTGACGAGAATCCTCCCAGGATTCTGACGAGAATCCTCCCAGGATTCTGACGAGAATCCTCCCAGGATTCTGACGAGAATCCTCCCAGGATTCTGACGAGAATCCTCTCAGGATTCTGACGAGAATCCTCTCAGGATTCTGACGAGAATCCTCTCAGGATTCTGACGAGAATCCTCTCAGGATTCTGACGAGAATCCTCTCAGGATTCTGACGAGGATCCTCTCAGGATTCTGACGAGAATCCTCTCAGGATTCTGACGAGAACCCTCTCAGGATTCTGACGAGAATCCTCTCAGGATTCTGACGAGAATCCTCTCAGGATTCTGACGAGAATCCTCTCAGGATTCTGACGAGAATCCTCTCAGGATTCTGACGAGAATCCTCTCAGGATTCTGACGAGAATCCTCTCAGGATTCTTACGAGAATCCTCTCAGGATTCTGACGAGAATCCTCTCAGGATTCTGACGAGAATCCTCTCAGGATTCTGACGAGAATCCTCTCAGGATTCTGACGAGAATCCTCTCAGGATTCTGACGAGAATCCTCCCAGGATTCTGACGAGAATCCTCCCAGGATTCTGACGAGAATCCTCTCAGGATTCTGACGAGAATCCTCTCAGGATTCTGACGAGAATCCTCTCAGGATTCTGACGAGAATCCTCTCAGGATTCTGACGAGAATCCTCTCAGGATTCTGACGAGAATCCTCTCAGGATTCTGACGAGAATCCTCTCAGGATTCTGACGAGAATCCTCTCAGGATTCTGACGAGAATCCTCTCAGGATTCTGGCGAGAACCCTCTCAGGATTCTGGCGAGAATCCTCTCAGGATTCTGGCGAGAATCCTCTCAGGATTCTGGCGAGAATCCTCTCAGGATTCTGGCGAGAATCCTCTCAGGATTCTGGCGAGAATCCTCTCAGGATTCTGGCGAGAATCCTCTCAGCATTCTGGCGAGAATCCTCTCAGCATTCTGGCGAGAATCCTCTCAGGATTCTGGCGAGAATCCTCTCAGGATTCTGGCGAGAATCCTCTCAGGATTCTGGCGAGAATCCTCTCAGGATTCTGGCGAGAATCCTCTCAGGATTCTGGCGAGAATCCTCTCAGGATTCTGGCGAGAATCCTCTCAGGATTCTGGCGAGAATCCTCTCAGGATTCTGACGAGAATCCTCTCAGGATTCTGGCGAGAATCCTCTCAGGATTCTGGCGAGAATCCTCTCAGGATTCTGGCGAGAATCCTCTCAGGATTCTGGCGAGAATCCTCTCAGGATTCTGACGAGAATCCTCTCAGGATTCTGGCGAGAATCCTCTCAGGATTCTGGCGAGAATCCTCTCAGGATTCTGGCGAGAATCCTCTCAGGATTCTGGCGAGAATCCTCTCAGGATTCTGGCGAGAACCCCCTCAGGATTCTGGCGAGAATCCTCTCAGGATTCTGGCGAGAATCCTCTCAGGATTCTGGCGAGAATCCTCTCAGGATTCTGGCGAGAATCCTTTCACGATTCTGAGGAGTATCCTCTCAGGGTTCCGAGGAGAATCCTCTCAGGATTCCGAGGAGAAACCTCTCAGGATCCTGAGCAGAATCCTCTCAGAATTCTGAGCAGAATCCTCTCAGGATTCTGAGCAGAATCCACTCAGGATTCTGAGCAAAATCCTCTCAGGATTCTGAGCAAAATCCTCTCAGGATTCTGAGCAAAATCCTCTCAGGATTCTGAGCAAAATCCTCTCAGGATTCTGAGCAGTATCCTCTCGGGATTCTGAGCAGAATCCTCTCAGGATTCTGAGCAGAATCCTCTCAGGATTCTGAGCAGAATCCTGTCAGGGTTCTGAGCAGAATGCTCTTAGGATTCTGAGGACATTCCTCAGGATTCTGAGCAGGATTCAGCATTCTTACAAGAATTATCTCAGGATTCAGACGAGAACCTTTCAGGATTCTAACGAGGGAATATCTCAGGCAAGCTTCCTAGAACTTTTCAGTGAAGTTGCCTAAAGCTTCTCAGAAATGCTTCAGAGAGCTCTTCAAGGAAGCTTCTTGGAATTTCTCAGGGAAGCTTCCAAGAGATAAGGGAAGTGTCTTCTCGAGGAGTTCTTTTCTTTTAATTGTCATAGTACGCATCATAATCATAAAAAAGCCTGTTAGGTGAATTCGAACCTTCCTAAAACCCTCGTCAAAACCCCCCGTTCCATCCTTTTCCAGGTAAATCACAGATAATGACGTTCGCACGCATCGCCTGCTGCCAATTAGGGCCCGGGAATTTGAAACGTGTGGCCAAATCCTTCCCCCCGGAAACGACACGACATCAAATTACCGCGCCTCATTAGTTTCCGATCAATCAAGCAGCCAAAAGTCGACATGAGCCGTGTCAAAATTGGCGCTTTTATTCCTGATCACCTGTCACACATCCCTGCTCTGATCGTGATTGTTCCCCCACTGCGAGGCTGACAAAAAATGACAAAAAAGAAGAGGGTGACAAAATCGTTATCGATTCATTGAATTTCGCCACCCCTCGTCGTTTCATTGTCTGCGCCACACGTCATTATCGATGAAGCGCAACAATCCGCCTTCGTTCGCGTCGTCGTTACGTCGTCATTAAACTGTACTTAAAGCTGCCCCCCTAGCGTGGCGCGTTCCCACGACCGTAGAATGGCGTTTTAAGTACAGGAAAACAACATCCTAGGACGTCTTGTTGTCGTCGAGCTCGGGAAAACTTTGACGACAATTCGATGTGAACGAACGAACGAACAAGCTACCGTTCCCAGTCTCTGACTTGCCACAGCAGAACTACAATCACCGATGACGTCGCCGTTGACGCTTACCGCAGCACTACCACCATCACACCACCACCATAATGAACAAAGTTTATAATTGGTTTTAATTATTAATACGATTGTTGATGGATTTATTTCGCCTTCTGCCTGCAACACTTTGGGCCTGGCCTAGCTTTGATTCGACTAACCGAGGAGAGAACAACACCAAGACCAACGACAACGATGCTAACGACGACCGAGTGCGCTTGTTGTTTTCATGTTTGGGGCTCTTCAAACCGACCAGAAAACCACTCTTCAGAGCGCGAGTCATTTCGGGAATTGGCTTGCTTCCAGTTCCAGTAGGTTCAATTAATGGAGCACGGTGGTCTGATTTTTGAGGAACTTGTGGTCAAAAGATGTGGTGAAGTGTCTAATAACAAATTTACGTCGATTCTTATGTCGACTTTTAGTTTGAGTCACGCAACTATACCTGTCGACGTTGCTGTAGTTTAAAAAGACCATAAATGGTAATTAAAACTGCATTCATTTTCCGATAGCACATTTTAGCAACTCCAATGTCGACTTGCTGACAACTTGGTTTGGAATTTCCTTTTCGACGTGGAAAAACTTTCCAGAGGACTTAGGAACATGTGACGAAACGATAAGACGAAAATTAAGCTTTGAACTTTTACGGTCGACATGTTTCAATAAAGTCGATACCTTAGTCGACATAACCCTCTCACGTCTATTTAACATTGTACTGCATGAAGTGTCACATCCATTTAAGAAACATACACCGACATAGCTAAAAATGCAAACAACATAGTCGACATAAGACCCAATTTACAAAACCGAAAATTCGTCTAAAATTTGAACCACTGTTAATCGTTCTGGACCCAGAGAGTGTGAAAGTGAAATCACAATCCAATGAAAGCAATCGCTTATGGCAGAGGCTGCTGCTGCGACGACGACGACTACGACAACAAGACCAAGAAAAAAGATTTCGCCTTTAGGAGGAGGCTGCAGGGGCAGAGACCGGGAACGATGATGGTGCGGTGCGACCCGTGTGATTAAGTGCAATTAAAATTCAAGTGAAATTTATGGGACTCTCTATGAGGGCGGGTAGAAGTGGCGCAATCATTGCTGGTAGTGATTTGCTTGCTTGCTTGTTACTCTCGGACTTTGGGGGTGGTTGGGAAAGCGCATAGAACCGTTGACGTTTATGGGTGGCGAAAGTGGCCAACCCAATGCACGACAGATGTAGTTTGAGCTTGGGAACGGTTGTTGGCACTTTCACAGTGAAAACCATACCGACTTTTGAAGTGGATCTAATTCGAGTTCTATGGAATAGGTTTGCGAGGCAGGGAATCAGATGTTTGGATTAACTTACTGGTCAAACATAGTCCGAGTAAATTAGAGTTTTGGCGTGTAAAGTGCTACGAGTTATTGTCTCAGCAAAGGAACGTTCTCAGTCTCAGAAATAGGTTTTCCAATTTGAAGCTACAGTACTTAATGTTAATCAAAACACATTTGAAGTTTGCTGCAAAGTCTCTGCAACTCGATACGCAAAACCAATATGAATCGTACCCGGTCTCTGAATGGATATAATACCTTGTTATTCATTCTGTACAAATAATTAAGTAAAATTTACAAAATGAGGACCTTCGACAACATCATCATTTCTAAATTAAGTGCGTCCTAAGTCAACTAGTCAAAGCAGGTGCCTCTTCTGACAAATAAATTCCAAACTCAACATGAACTGTTCCTTATCTCTGAGGCTATCAAAGCAGCATCTGAGAAGAGCCTTATTTATATCGTTCACTCTCTTTGAACCAAATAAAAGCACTATCGTTTGGTGTAAACTTGCATTCTTTACTAGAAACGTGAGAGCAAACCGAATTGAAAGTGTTGCTCGCTACGAGTTTTTGTCCTAGAGTAAGAACGTTCTCGGTCTCTGGAATACGTTTTTCATGTTAACGTTACAAGAGTTCACGAACGTTAAGGTGAAACGGGACGCCGTGTTGTTTTTCCTATCTTGCCTCTCTTTCTAACAATTTGCCTCGCGATTTTGAAGATGGTAATCTCGAGTTCTATCGCACTGATGATGCTGAAATACAATCAGCATATGCACTGCAAGTGAGCATACACAGTGATAGGTTTTTGTTGCAAAATATGAAGTAGAATCTGAGATTACCATCTTAGTAGCAACAGAGCAATGGCGGATATTTCCCCGACCGTCCCGTCCGCCCTTAATGTTTTTGATGCACTACTTCAGCAATGCGGTTAGATAAAAATAGGCACAATGTGAACCGAACACGGTCTCTGAGTCAATTTATGGTGCTAAATGTTATTTTTTCTGTACTATATGTTTCTGTGTTTCTATCTACTATGATATCAAACAAGCTTAAACTCTTGACTAGAAACGAAAGAGGTTCTCCAGAAAACCCCCAAGAGCTTCACCGAAAAACTATCATGAACATTTCCAAAAAGCCTATACAAACTTCGCCAGCTTAATGCTTCCAATAATTTGTCCAAGAAGTTCCCAAGAGGTTCTCCAGCAATCTTTCAAGAGTTTCTCCAAAAAGGTTTCAGATCTTCCGAGAGTGATTTTTAGAAATCTTCCCAGAAAAGCATCGAAAAACGAATCCAGAAAGCTTTCAAGAGCGTGTTAAAGACGCTCCCAAGAGCATCTCCGGGAAGTTTCTATAAATAAATTCCAAGAGGTTTTCCAAAAAGCTTCCAAGAGCCTGTCAGGAAAACTTCCAAGAGTATGTATGAGAAGCATCCAGGAACTTTTCAAAGTAAGTTTCCTTCAAGTTCACCACAAAGCTTTCAATGAAAATCTGAGGATTTAATAGGAAATCCTGAGTGGATTCTGACGAGAATCCTGAGAGGATTCTAACAAGAATCCTAAGAGAATTTTAACGATAATCATGACGGAATTCGGACGAGAATCCTGAGAAGATTCGGAGAAGAATCCTGAGAGGATTCGGAGAAGAATCCTGAGACAGTTCTGATGATAATCCTGAGAGGATTCTGACGAGAATGCAAAGAGGATTGTGACGATAATTTTGAGGGGATTCTGAAAAGGATCCAGAAAGGATTCTGACAAGAATCCTGAGAGGATTCTGACAAGAATCCTGAGAGGATTCTGACAAGAATCCTGTGAGGATTCTGACAAGAATCCTGAGAGGATTCTGACAAGAATCCTGAGAGGATGCTGACCAGAATCCTGAGATGATTCTGACGAGAATCCTGAGAGGATTCTGATGAGAACCCTGAGAGAATTCTGACGAGAATCCTGAGAGGATTCTGACGAGAATCCTGAGAGGATTCTGACGAGAATCCTGATAGGATTCTGACGAGAATCCTGAGAGGATTCTGACGAAAATCCTGAGAGGATTCTGACGAGAATCCTGAGAGGATTCTGACGAGAATCCTGAGAGGATTCTGACGAGAATCCTGAGAGGATTCTGACGAGAATCCTGAGAGGATTCTGACGAGAATCCTGAGAGGATTCTGACGAGAATCCTGAGAGGATTCTGACGAGAATCCTGAGAGGATTCTGACGAGAATCCTGAGAGGATTCTGACGAGAATCCTGAGAGGATTCTGACGAGAATCCTGAGAAGATTCTGACGAGAATCCTGAGAGGATTCTGACGAGAATCCTGAGAGGATTCTGACGAGAAACCTGAGAGGATTCAGACGAGAATCCTGAGAGGATTCTGACGAGAATCCTGAGAGGATTCTGACGAGAATACTGAGAGGATTCTGACGAGAATCCTGAGAGGATTCTGACGAGAATCCTGAGAGGATTCTGACGAGAATCCTGAGAGAATTCTGGCGAGAATCCTGAGAGGATTCTGGCGAGAATCCTGAGAGGATTCTGGCGATAATCCTGAGAGGATTCTGACGAGAATTTTAAGAGGATTCTGACGAGAATTCTAAGAGGATTCTGATGAGAATCCTGAGAGGATTCTGACGAGAGTCCTGTGAGGATTCTGTCGAGAATCCTGAGAAAATTTTGACGAGAATCCTGAGAGTATTCTGACGAGAATCCTGAGAGGATTCTGACGAGAATTATGAGAGGATTCTGACGAGAATCCTGAGAGGATTCTGACGAGAATCCTGAGAGGATTCTGACGAGAATCCTGAGAGGATTCTGAAGAGAATCCTGAGAGGATTCTGACGAGAATCCTGAGAGGATTCTGACGGGAATCCTGAGAGGATTCTGATGAGAATCCTGAGAGGATTCTGATGAGAATCCTGAGAGGATTCTGACGAGAATCCTTCCAGGATTTTGACGAGAATCCTGAGAGGATTCTGATGAGAATCCTGAGAGGATTCTGATGAGAATCCTAAAAGGATTCTGTCAAGAATCCTGAGAAAATTTTGACGAGAATCCTGAGAGGATTCTGACGAGAATCCTGAGAGGATTCTGACGAGAATCCTGAGAGGATTCTGACGAGAATCCTGAGAGGATTCTGACGAGAATGCTGAGGATTCTGACGAGAATCCTGAGAGGATTCGGACGAGAATCCTGAGAGGATTCTGTCGAGAATTCTGAGAAAATTTTGACGAGAATCCTGAGAGGATTCTGACGAGAATCCTTGGAGGATTCTGATGACAATCTTGAGAGGATTCGGACGAGAATCCTGAGAGGGTTCTGACGAGAATCCTGAGAGGATTCTAACGAGAACCCTGAGAGGATTCTGACGAGAATCCTGAGGATTCTGACGCGAATCCTGAAAATATTCTGACAAGAATTCTGGGAAAATTTTGACGAGAATCCTGATAGAATTCTCACAAGAATCTGAGAGGGTTCTGACGATAAGTGTATCAGATCTCTTGTCAAAAAGCCCTTCAAGTAATCGATGTTTAAAATTTAAATAAAGAACTCGTTGTCTACTATTAATCAGGCAGAGAACTGCTGCAAAACAATTCTTATGCTGTTACAAAAACGTTCCACGTCTCTGAAATTGATGTTCATCTGCGATCGATTACTTCAACTTAAGTTTTGAATTCGAAAATGAACAAAGAACGACAATCACTAGGAAGCTTTTAATGATAGGCAATTAGAGCTTAATTTGCATCGTTCCAAGTCTCTGGAATACATCTGCTGCTCATTTGAAATTTTCTCACATACCTTATAAGACAATGACCATCAACTTTCTGAAATATTATGAAGAGCTAATGAAGAACCATTCGTTGACGTCCACAAGAACGTTCTTCATCTCTGATATTTCTGATAATCTACATATTAAAGTTTCTGCCCGAAAATCTCCACCGAACACTGAAAAGCCCCTTGAAGTTGAACCGTTTCCGACCGCTTCATTTCCCGCAAATGATCCAACTCCGGTTCCAATCCAGAACCCAGCCAAGTACACTCTAAACTCAGTAATTATTCCCTCTTGTAGTAGTCGCCATCATCATCATCGTCATCTTCACCAACATCCGACCACCAACCAGAACTCTAATGACTAACGACGAGAACGTAGAAAGCGTCGTGCCCCACATCCCTTCCAGCCGCCACTCCTCAATTGGAAGCCACCATTCTTTTCAGAGAAACATGTCAAGATCTGCGCCACGGACCACGCTGTTCGTGAATAAAATTAACGCTTCCACCAGTTTTAGCACTGGAGTATGGCAGCAGCAGCAGCCGCAGCTCAACGGGTGCACTTGAAATTTTCCATCTGCCGGAAAAAAAGGATTCTGCCCTCATTAACCCCTTGACGCGCGCCCGCGAACGAATGAATGAACTTCGCCCGTCGCCACCGACGATGACGACGGACGGAAGCGGAGCATTTCACATTTCGCGTTCCCGTTCCCAGTCTCTGGTCTCCGTTCGTCCACAGACACAGAAAGGTAATTAATTGCTTCCCTTCTCGCTCGGAGGTTATTTTTTCGCACGGTTCCTCGGAGGCATTTTCCGGAGAACCACATTTTCATCGGACTCCGCAGTCCTCCGCAGGTCCTGTCGGTGGTCGTTGGCGTTTTGGCGATGGCGATGGTGATGAAAAGCAAATATTTGCCAATCGACGACCAAACTGAGTCGAAAAGCCACAGTGCTGCACTCCTATCACTCACTTCTGTGACCGATGCGATGGTGGCTGTGTGTGTGTGTGTGTGCTTGTGATGAAATTTCGCTCCAGGCTCCGGAAGAGGCTTACCTGTGTGACAGAAGAACAGAGAAAAAGGACATCGTCAGTAAATATTGTCGTTACGGTTGAAGTTAATTTTTCGGACAGGTGGACCCGGTTCGGTTCGATTCGATTGAAAGCGAGTGGCATTTATGATCAATAGTAGTTGCTGGCAATCAACGGTTGTAGCCGAAGGTTACAGACGGATTGGTTAAATGGACGAGAGCGATAATTGAAGTTGATATACTTGGGAAGTTGATGACGATTTGTTGAAATGAAATGTGGCAGTCTGAACAAATTAGAACGAAACTAGACTTCTGAGACTTTTTGGAGTAGCTTTATTGAGTCCCACAGTTCGATAAACAAGTTTTACATGCATTTTATCATTCCAAACTCTGTTTCACAAGCAGAGCTTACAGATTGTTGCAGGAAAATGACAAAAAATACATAAAAACTCACATAGAGATCGAGAATGATATAAATTGTCACATCGTTCTCTGTCTCTGATAGACATTTAGGATTCTCAGGACTGTTTGCGTAGCATCAACTACATAAATATTTTTATTGAAACAAGCTTACCAAAACAAAACAAAACAAAAACAAAAGCTCTTTATTTATTATCGTTCCCGGTCCCTGACATATTTCAAATTCCTTATAATGGTGCAGTACATTGTGCTACAATAAGTTTTTCTATCTTCAAAAGCTCTGCTTCGAATAGAAAACAAAAAGTTGGTTGCGAGAATATGATAACATACACATCTAAATCGTTCTCAGTCTCTGAAACAATTCAAAACCAACCATATTTTTAATTTCTCAGCATTCTTCGTGTAAAATCCACTAAATTCCTTCATTCCAGCTGTCCCACGTGTCCTGCGTCCATTTCCCAAGCAAAAACCCTTCAGCTTCAACCGTACAAAGAACAAAACCAAAGGCAAGTCTCGTCGTGTGGCGTCAGGAGTTAATTGCAACAAAGTCCTTTTCTGATCCATGATAGCAGCTGTTGAAACTCCAGAATCATCCAAACAACGCCATGTCGAGCAAAAAAAAGAACACACAAGAAGAAAGCCCCTACACATAGGTGTGAAAGCTCATAAAATTCCGTTTCATCCTTGCTGTCATGGCTCTTGTCCACTGCTAGCAGCTAGTGCTGCGGTAGCCATTGTGTCAACAGAGGACCTTCGCAATTATGCTCCGGTGACCATCGTCGTCGTCATCATCATCCGGGCGACGTACTATCCGTGTACTGTAGCAGTGCTGACGGACGGAACACGGGCAGTATGAGGCACATGTTTATCTCACTTTTAAGCATATTCTCACATTTCACACGTTCTCCGTGTTGGGCTGGTCCGTGCAGCAGTTCCGGAGTACGGAGCCAAACCCTGTGACCAGCTGGACGCTTGGCGACAACGTGCTGGCTGGCTGGTGGTGAAATGTCATCCCAAATCCGGAGTGACAGGCGAGTAAACCAGACGACTACTCGTGAACTGGGAACTGATGAAAATCTGCTGGAGAGATACAGTACACCGTATTGTACCACTAAAATTAAGCTTATCCTCACAATAGTGCACCAAACTATACAGTTACTATACAGTGAATCATCTCTTATAATCATTCAAAGTGTATAATCAACTTGTCCTCGAACAAATATTCCACAATGGTTGAACTCTACTGCAAACTAGGTTATTCTGGGACATAACTTTATAATTACCATACGGTTTATAGTTCGAAACAAAATATTGTTATGCACAGTATTTAATGACTACTTTTTTCGGGTCCGCTCAAGCGATGCAAACCGCGGCAACAGCAGAGGGACCTGGGTAATCGTTTTTCAACAAGTACTCTCCCCGCGAGCACCCCAACCTTTCACGGTGGTCACAACTCGTCACAACGCGAGGGAAAAACCCACCAAGAACCGAAGAGATTATAATGTTTACATAATGCTTCTCCTCGCGCTGTTTGCGCTGTTGACGGTCAGTCCGCCGAACGCCATACATATAGTGTTTCGGACGGTGCCGAGTAATTTTTCATTCTTCTGTTACTCGGCCGTCCGCCGGCGAGGATGCGAGGATGAGGGCCACCATCACGAAGAGAAGATGAAGTGGAATGGGACAGGTTCATGGGGTCATCGTTAATGGACTGACTTGGATGCGGAAGCATTAGCATGAGGCGAGTCTAGAACCAGGTGGTCGGAGGAATTTTGACGGAACGAGAGAACCGCACAACGGAAAATCCTGAGAGGATTTCGGAAAGAATCGTGATAGGATTCTGACGACAGTCGTGAGAGGATTCTGAGAAGAATAGTAAAAAGATTCCGATGAAAATCCTCGAAGGATTCTTAGGAGAATCCTGGAAGGGTTCTTAGGAGAATCCAAAAAGGGTTTCGTGGATTCTGTCGAGAATCCTGAAAGCATTCTAAGAAAAATCCTCTTAGGATTCTGAGGAGAATCTTTTCAGGATTCTGAGGAGAATCTTTTCCGGATTCTGAAATGAATCTTTTCCGGATTCTGAGGAGAATCTTTTCAGGATTCTGAGGAGAATCTTTTCAGGATTCTGAGGAGAATCTTTTCAGGATTCTGAGGAGAATCTTTTCAGGATTCTGAGGAGAATCTTCTCAGGATTCTGAGGAGAATCTTCTCAGGATTCTGAGGAGAATCTTTTCAGGATTCTGAGGAGAATCTTTTCAGGATTCTGAGGAGAATCTTTTCAGGATTCTGAGGAGAATCTTTTCAGGATTCTGAGGAGAATCTTTTCAGGATTCTGAGGAGAATCTTTTCAGGATTCTGAGGAGAATCTTTTCAGGATTCTGAGGAGAATCTTTTCAGGATTCTGAAGAGAATCCTTTCAGGATTCTGAAGAGAATCCTTTCAGGATTCTGAAGAGAATCCTTTCAGGATTCTGAAGAGAATCCTTTCAGGATTTTGAAGAGAATCCTTTCAGGATTCTGAAGAGAATCCTTTCAGGATTCTGAAGAGAATCCTTTCAGGATTCTGAAGAGAATCCTTTCAGGATTCTGAAGAGAATCCTTTCAGGATTCTGAAGAGAATCCTTTCAGGATTCTGAAGAGAATCCTTTCAGGATTCTGAAGAGAATCCTTTCAGGATTCTGAAGAGAATCCTTTCAGGATTCTGAAGAGAATCCTTTCAGGATTCTGAAGAGAATCCTTTCAGGATTCTGAAGAGAATCCTTTCAGGATTCTGAAGAGAATCCTTTCAGGATTCTGAAGAGAATCCTTTCAGGATTCTGAAGAGAATCCTTTCAGGATTCTGAAGAGAATCCTTTCAGGATTCTGAAGAGAATCCTTTCAGGATTCTGAAGAGAATCCTTTCAGGATTCTGAAGAGAATCCTTTCAGGATTCTGAAGAGAATCCTTTCAGGATTCTGAAGAGAATCCTTTCAGGATTCTGAAGAGAATCCTTTCAGGATTCTGAAGAGAATCCTTTCAGGATTCTGAAGAGAATCCTTTCAGGATTCTGAAGAGAATCCTTTCAGGATTCTGAAGAGAATCCTTTCAGGATTCTGAAGAGAATCCTTTCAGGATTCTGAAGAGAATCCTTTCAGGATTCTGAAGAGAATCCTTTCAGGATTCTGAAGAGAATCCTTTCAGGATTCTGAAGAGAATCCTTTCAGGATTCTGAAGAGAATCCTTTCAGGATTCTGAAGAGAATCCTTTCAGGATTCTGAAGAGAATCCTTTCAGGATTCTGAAGAGAATCCTTTCAGGATTCTGAAGAGAATCCTTTCAGGATTCTGAAGAGAATCCTTTCAGGATTCTGAAGAGAATCCTTTCAGGATTCTGAAGAGAATCCTTCCAGGATTCTGAAGAGAATCCTTCCAGGATTCTGAAGAGAATCCTTTCAGGATTCTGAAGAGAATCCTTTCAGGATTCTGAAGAGAATCCTTCCAGGATTCTGAAGAGAATCCTTTCAGGATTCTGAAGAGAATCCTTTCAGGATTCTGAAGAGAATCCTTTCAGGATTCTGAAGAGAATCCTTTCAGGATTCTGAAGAGAATCCTTTCAGGATTCTGAAGAGAATCCTTTCAGGATTCTGAAGAGAATCCTTTCAGGATTCTGAAGAGAATCCTTTCAGGATTCTGAAGAGAATCCTTTCAGGATTCTGAAGAGAATCCTTTCAGGATTCTGAAGAGAATCCTTTCAGGATTCTGAAGAGAATCCTTTCAGGATTCTGAAGAGAATCCTTTCAGGATTCTGAAGAGAATCCTTTCAGGATTCTGAAGAGAATCCTTTCAGGATTCTGAAGAGAATCCTTTCAGGATTCTGAAGAGAATCCTTTCAGGATTCTGAAGAGAATCCTTTCAGGATTCTAAAGAGAATCCTTTCAGGATTCTAAAGAGAATCCTTTCAGGATTCTGAAGAGAATCCTTTCAGGATTCTGAAGAGAATCCTTTCAGGATTCTGAAGAGAATCCTTTCAGGATTCTGAAGAGAATCCTTTCAGGATTCTGAAGAGAATCCTTTCAGGATTCTGAAGAGAATCCTTTCAGGATTCTGAAGAGAATCCTTTCAGGATTCTGAAGAGAATCCTTTCAGGATTCTGAAGAGAATCCTTTCAGGATTCTGAAGAGAATCCTTTCAGGATTCTGAAGAGAATCCTTTCAGGATTCTGAAGAGAATCCTTTCAGGATTCTGAAGAGAATCCTTTCAGGATTCTGAAGAGAATCCTTTCAGGATTCTGAAGAGAATCCTTTCAGGATTCTGAAGAGAATCCTTTCAGGATTCTGAAGAGAATCCTTTCAGGATTCTGAAGAGAATCCTTTCAGGATTCTGAAGAGAATCCTTTCAGGATTCTGAAGAGAATCCTTTCAGGATTCTGAAGAGAATCCTTTCAGGATTCTGAAGAGAATCCTTTCAGGATTCTGAAGAGAATCCTTTCAGGATTCTGAAGAGAATCCTTTCAGAATTAATCCTCTCAGGATTCTGAAGAGAATCCTCTCAGGATTCTGAAGAGAATCCTCTCAGGATTCTGAAGAGAATCCTCTCAGGATTCTGAAGAGAATCCTCTCAGGATTCTGAAGAGAATCCTCTCAGGATTCTGAAGAGAATCCTCTCAGGATTCTGAAGAGAATCCTCTCAGGATTCTGAAGAGAATCCTCTCAGGATTCTGAAGAGAATCCTCTCAGGATTCTGAAGAGAATCCTCTCAGGATTCTGAAGAGAATCCTCTCAGGATTCTGAAGAGAATCCTCTCAGGATTCTGAAGAGAATCTTTTCAGGATTCTGAAGAGAATCGTTTCAGGATTCTGAAGAGAATCCTTTCAGGATTCTGAAGAGAATCCTTTCAGGATTCTGAAGAAAATCCTTTCAAGATTCTGAGGAGAATCCTTTCAGGATTCTGAGGAGAATCCTTTCTGGACTCTGAGGAGAATTCTGTCAGGATTCTGAGGAGAATCCTGTCAGGACTCTGAGGAGAATCCTGTCAGGACTCTGAGGAGAATCCTGTCAGGACTCTGAGGAGAATCCTGTCAGGACTCTGAGGAGAATCCTGTCAGGACTCTGAGGAGAATCCTGTCAGGACTCTGAGGAGAATCCTGTCAGGACTCTGAGGAGAATCCTGTCAGGACTCTGAGGAGAATCCTGTCAGGACTCTGAGGAGAATCCTGTCAGGACTCTGAGTAGAATCCTGTCAGGACTCTGAGGAGAATCCTGTCAGGACTCTGAGGAGAATCCTGTCAGGACTCTGAGGAGAATCCTGTCAGGACTCTGAGGAGAATCCTGTCAGGACTCTGAGGAGAATCCTGTCAGGACTCTGAGGAGAATCCTGTCAGGACTCTGAGGAGAATCCTGTCAGGACTCTGAGGAGAATCCTGTCAGGACTCTGAGGAGAATCCTGTCAGGACTCTGAGGAGAATCCTGTCAGGACTCTGAGGAGAATCCTGTCAGGACTCTGAGGAGAATCCTGTCAGGACTCTGAGGAGAATCCTGTCAGGACTCTGAGGAGAATCCTGTCAGGATTCTGAGGAGAACCCTGTCAGAATTCTGAGGAGAAACCTTTCAGGATTCTGAGTAGAATCCTTTCAGGATTCTGAAGAGAATCCTGTCAGGATTCTGAAGAGAATCCTGTCAGGATTCTGCGGAGAATCCTGTCAGGATTCTGAGGATTATCCTGTCAGGATTCTGAGGATAATCCTGTCAGGATTCTGAGGATAATCCTGTCAGGATTCTGAGGATAATCCTGTCAGGATTCTGAGGATAATCCTATCAGGATTCTGAGGAGAATCCTGTCAGGATTCTGAGGAAAGTTCCTGTCAGGATTCTGAGGAAAATTCCTGTCAGGATTCTGAGGAGAATCCTGTCAGGATTCTGAGGAGAATCCTTACAAGATTCTGGAGAGAATCCTTCTCAGGATTCTCGTCCGAATCCTGTCAGGATTCTCGTCAGATTCCTCTCAGAATTCTCGTCACAATCTTTCCAGGATTTTCGTAACAGATTTCAGTATTCTCGTATTAAGATTTTTTTACCTTTAGTTAGATCTTCTTTTGACATTTGTTCGATTAAGGCTGTTGGCTTGCTAAATATGCTTTCATGCTTTTTCTTCCAAACGATACCGCATATAAACCATTAATGAACAAGCATGATGGTAATCTACACAGTTTGTATCATTCAGATGATTAAGTGTATGGTAAACTTATGGTTTTCATGAAGTTTTGCCTTTCGAAATCGAAAAGACTGACTTTTCCATCGGTCCTTCAACTGGATAACTTCAATCAATCGATTTCATCCGTCGAGCATTTCGTTAGCCGAATCATATCCATCCCCAAAGAATGACTCATTCCAATCCTCCCCCTAAATCGCTACTCGATTGATAAATAATGAAGTTCGTAGCAGAAGCAGACCTAAGAATCGAAACCCAACCGATGGATGGTGTATTGCATATCGGAGTAGTGGCACGGCAGTTAGAAATTTCATTAGTAAGGCATTTTTCCGGTCCTCGAGACCGGAACATCGGCCTAGCCCCAGCTCTAGCAGATGCCAATGAAGAGCATCGGTTTACTATTCACATTCCGACTCGTCTGTAAACCGTAAGGGTTGTAACATAGTTGCACATACGGCCTCCTACACCACCACTGACTGCCTTCATTCCGTATTCTGCGAGTTCTCAGGTGGGATTACTCCCGCAGTCCGTCGACGTCGTCATCGTCGTATGTAGGGCTCCCATCTACACAGGATAGAAAATCAGGACATTTCATGTATTTTCTCGAAAATTAGCAAAACTCATCGGATTTGTTAAGAAATTTTGGACAAAATTAGTCCAAAATCAGGACATGTCCTGCTAAATCAGGACGGATGGTAACCCTAGTCGTATGCTAATGGAAAATTTACCAACCGGCTCGTTGCTCGTTGTCTGCAGGAGTCGAGGCCTACACAACTGTGTTTCTCCAGCCAGCCAGTTCAATATTGGTGCACAAGGTTGAATCCGAAATGATAACCATCATATCGTTGTCGTCATCAACCTCATCGCAACCGGCGGCGGCGGCCTACATCATATTGGGTCCAAAGTGATGCAAGGTTCGATTCTCAGCTTTTGGGTGAGATAAGGAGGGTAGGAATTTCAATTTCCTTCTGACTCCGACTCCGACTCGGGCTACATTGTATGACTTTGGCGTAGTATTATTGCACGATGAGCGCTGATAGAGCCACCGAGAGAGGTTTAGGAGTAACTGTTGCGCTACTAGTCGGCGTTCGGGTTGGATTTCCCTCTTATCCCTGGTGGTGGTCCTTAGGCTTCTATATTGAACGCGCGGTAATATGCATTGAGGATTCCATCATCACGCTCCGCGCCATCGTCAGTGAGAAATCGATCGACCACAATGGCCGTTTTGCGATTGGAATGTGGATTGAAATCGGTTTCCGCGGATTTCAGCTTCTATTATGGTTTTACGAAAAATTCCAGAAGTTTCAGTTCGCTGTAGGAATGGAATTTCGAGTGACTAACTCGAGTGGATGCGGTTTAGCAACTGCAGAGAAGAGCGTAGATTCGGTATGTGAACGAATTTTTGCTTGAAATGCAATGCTTGATGACTGTTGATTCGAAGACCTGGATTGTTCACCGCAAGCAACCATCCATTTTCACTGTAATCTCCACCCAAAGCTGTCAGGTTCCGAATTCATCTTACTCGCTCCGGAGGAATGCAAACGTCTCCATTCCAACGTCATCAATAATGCACTCTATTCGAGCGAATCGCAATGCGGCATCCATCAAGTACGCCCGGCCCCGGAAGTCCTCTTATACGACAACTACATTCCACATACTGCTGCTACAGTCCGGGCACACAAACAATTTTTCACCTTCATTTCTCCACATCGCGTCACATCATATCACTCTGGTCTTACTGGGTGGCGTCTATGTTTCATCGCCAACTTCTGCAACCAAGTGCAACTCTCCAAAATGGAATTCCGCTACTGCTGCACACATGAGAAAAAAAACCGTTTCCTTCTGCGCGCTGAAAATCCTTTCAACGAAAGAAGGTTGACAGTAGTAGACACACATACAGAACCCCTAGCCTGGCCGCACAAACAACACACATTCCATTTATTTCTGTACCCCGCTGGAAAGCAAAGACGACGACGACTACAACGACGACAGTCTTTTTTACTTTTACCCTCTCTCTCCTTGTGGTGCTGCTCTGAATAGAGTTATTTACTGCAACCTCTTTTCCGCGTGACTCTCGACGACTTGAAGGACGGCGAACGACGACGACAACGACTACGACGGTTGATTGCACATATCGTTTGTGGTGCTAGCAGCCATTCTTCCAAAAAAAAGGACTTTTTGCTCAAGGAGGATTGCGTTAGACTGGATCGGAATTCGGTTCAAGAAGAAGCTTGGAGAAGCTTTTGGAATAATCTTGGAAAAGGTCTTTAGCTTCGTAAAGAAACTGTTCTTGGAAGGCTCCTAATAAAACTCTTGAAAGCTTCATAGAAAAGCTTTTTAAAAGCCCTTAGAAGCTTGCTGGAAAAACTTTAGGAAGCTTCCTGAAAAAGCCCTAGAAAGCTCTTGGTGAAGCTCTTGATATGCTCTTAGGAGTCTACTGGACATGCTGTTGAAAACTTCTATAAGAAGCTCTTGAAAGCTTTCTGGAAATGCCGCCAAAAGTTCCTTACTGAATAAGCTCTAGAAGGATCCTTGAAAAAACTCCGTGGAGAGGCCATAGGAAACTTCCTTGCTAAGCTTTTGGAAGCATTGGGTAAAAGCACTTGGAAGCTTTCTTCAAAATCTTCCTGGAAAAGTTTGTAGAAATTCCCATGAAAAAGCTATTGAAGGCATCTTATATAATCCCTCTGATGCTTTCTGTAATAGCTGTTGGAAGCATACTGATAAAGCCCGTTAAAGCTTCTTGATTCAGCCCGTGAAAGCTTACTGGAAACTTGATACAGAAGCTTATGGAAACTTCACCAAGAAGCTCTTGGAAAGCTTCCTGGAAAAGCTCTTGGAAGGTGCTTGGAGGGAGAAGCTCTTAGAAGCTTCGATAAAGCTTTCTGGAGAAACTCTTGGAAGCTTCCTCTAGAAGTTCTTGAAAGCTTCCTTCAGGAGCTCTTGAAAGCTATTGAAAAAGTTTTTAGAAGCTTAAATGAAGCTTGCTGAAGAGGCTCTCGAAAGCTTTATGGAGATATTTTTGGAATAATCTTGAAAGAGGTGTATAAAGCTACCTTTTCAGAGCTTAAAGAATCTGCTCTTGGAAACTCCGTAATAATGCTCTTGAAAGCTTCCTAAAAAAACTCATCTGAAGCTTGTTGGGAAATCTCTTGGAAGCTTCCTGGTAAAGCTCTTGGAAGTTCTTTGTTGAAGCTCTTGCAGACTTCTTGGGAAAGCTCTAGTGAGATCCTTGGAGAAATTCTTGAAGTTTCCACGATTTGCTGCTAGGAGCCGACTGGAAAAGCAATTGAAAACTTATGAAGCAGCTTTTGAAACTTCCGGTTGGAGGTCACAAAAGCTTCTAGGAAAAGAAGTGGACAGCTTGTTGGAGCTCTTGAAAGCCTTTTGGAATATCTTTTTAATATCATGGAAAAGTTTTTGGAAGCCGCTTGGAGAAACTTTTAAGAGCTCCTGAGAGCTTACCAGAAAAGCTATTAGATGCATCTTGGAGAAGCTCCTGGGAGCCTATTAACGAAGCTACTGTGTGAGTACTAGTTACTGAAGAAGCTTCTGGGAGCTTACTAGAGAAGCTCTCGAAAGCTTCTCGGTGAAGCCCTTGGATAAGCTTCCTGGAAGCTTATTAGAGGAGCTCTCGAAAGCTTCTCGAAGGAGTCCTTCGAAGCTTCCTGGGCTTGTTCTATAAGCTTCCAGAAAAGACTGTTGGAAGCTTTCTGATAAAGCCCGTGAAAGCTTACTGGAGAAGCTCTTGAAGACCTTATAAAGAATCTTTTAGAAAGTTTCTCGAGAGGCTCTTGAAAGCTTCCTGGAAAAGCTCTTGGCAGGTGCTTGGAGATGCTCTTATGATAAAGCTTGCTGAAGAAGCTTTTGGAGCTTCTTCGAGAAATTCTTGGAAGCTTTATGGAAACGGTCTTGGAAGCTGTTGGCTGAAGCTCTTAGAAGCTTCAATGAAGCTTGCTGGAGAAGCCTTTGAAAGCTTCCTGGAGAAGCTTCTGTGAGCGTACCAGATAATATTTACGATGCGTCCTGGAGAATCTCCTGGAAGCTTACTGGAAAAGCTTTTAGGAGCTTAATGAAAAGGCTCTTGAAAAGTTTTCAGAAGCTTGCTGAAAAAGCTCTTGGAAGCTTCCTAGAGAATCCAGAGATCCTAGAAATACTCCTTGATGAAGCTCATGACAGCTTCCTTTGAAAGCTTCTAGGAAAAATATTGGGTTGCTCGTTGGAGAAGCTTTTCAAAGTATCTTGGAATAGCTTTGAAAGCTTCCTGTAGATCTTTTGGAAACTACATGGAGAAGCTTTAAAACGTCCTTGAAGCTTTCTGAAAACGCCCCTGAGAGCTAACTTGGGTTTCCAGTTAGACTAGTGGTTAAGGCTATGGATCGCCAATCTGGAGACGGTGGGTTCGATTCCCTTTCCGGTCGGGAAAACTTTCTCGACTCTTTGGACATTGTGCATCATTGTGCTTGCCTCACAATGTACAAAATTCATGCAAAGGCAGGCAAAGAAAGCCCTTCAATTAATAACTGTGGCAGTGCTCTAAGAACACTAAATTGAAGAGAGGTAGGCCAAGTTACAATGCGAACGTCGAGCCATAAAGAAGAATATTACTTGAAAAGCTCTTGGATGCATTCTGGAGAAGCTCCCGAGAGCTTATTGACAGAGCTCATGTGAGGTTACTGAAGAAGCTCCTAGAAGCTTTTGGAAGCTTCCTGGAACTTGCTCTTGGAAGCTTTCTGATAAAGCCCGTTGATGCTTACTGAAGTCTTATATAGAAGCTTACTGGGGAAGCTCTTGAAAGCCTGATAAAGACGATTATGGGAGCTTCCTCAAGAAGCTCTTGGAAGCTACCTCAAAAAGCTCTTAGAAGTTTGCTCGAGAAGCCCTTGAAAGCTTCCTTGAAATGCTTTTGAAAGGTGCTAGGAGAAGCTTCTAGAAGCTTAAATTAAGCTTGCTGGAGAAGCTCCTGGAAGCTTCTTCGAGTAGTTCTTGCCTTACAGAAACTTTGATGAAACTTTCTGGAGAAGCTCCCGGTAGCTTCCTGAAGAAGCTCCTGGAAGCCTACTAGAAAAGCTCTGCGATGCTTTCTGGAGAATCGCCTGGAAGCATAATGGATAAGCTCTTAGGAGCTTATTGAACAAGCTCTTGAAAAGTTCTCAGAAACTTGCTGTAAAAGCTCTTGGAAGCTCCCTGGAAAAGCTGTCTGTTGATTGAGTTTTTTGATGGAGCTTTTGCAGACTTCTTGAAAAAGCTTTAGGAATCTCCTCGGAAAATCTTATGAAAGCTTTCTGAAGAAGCTCTTTGGAGTTTGCCGAAGATCCTAGAAATGCTCCTTGGTGAAGTTAATGGCATCTTCCTTTAAAAGCCACGAAGAAAAGCTTTGGGTAGCTAGTTGTAAAAGCTTTTCATAGTCTCTTGGAATAGCTTTGAAAGCTTCCTGTAAAAGCTCTTGGAACCTGCTTGGAGAAGCTCATAAAAACTTCCTTGAAGCTTGTTGGAGCTTGTTCCTGAGAGCTTTCCTGAAAAGCTCTTTGATGCTTCCTGGGGAAGCTCCTGCGAGCCTACTGACGAAGATGCTGTGATCTTACTAAAGAAGCTCCTGGGAGCTTACTAAATAAGCTGTCGATAAAATAACTCATAAGCTTCTCGGAGAAGCTGTTGTAAGCTTCCTGGGGATTGCTATTGGTAGCTTCCTAAACAGGATCTTGAAATCATTCTCATAAATCCCGTGGAACCGTAGTGGAGCTCTCGAAAGCCTGATAGAGAAGCTTTTGGAAGCCTGCTCTTGGAAGTTTCCTAAAGAAGCTTTTTAGAGATCCTAGAAATACTTCTTGGTGAAGCTCATGACAGTATCCTTTTAAAGCTTATAGCGTGGGATTGTTAAATAAGCTTTTCGAAATTCTCTTGAAAAACCTCTCTTTAAAAACTCTTGAAAGCTACTTGCAGAAGCTCTTAGAAACTTCCTTGCAGCTTGTTGAAGAAACTCCTGCGAGCTTTCCTGTAAAGCTCTTATATGCTTCCTGGAGATGCCTCGGTGAGCTTACCTGAACAGCTCTTGGTGACTTCCTGGAGAAGCTCCTGAGAGCTTATTGACGAAGCTTCTGTAAGCATATTGAAGAAGCTCCAGGGAGATTACTAGAGAAGCTCTTGCTAGCTTCCTGGGGCTTGCTCATGGAAGCATCCAGAAAAGGCTCTTGAAAGCTTTCTGATGAAGCCCGTGGAAGCTTAGTGGAGAAGCTCTTGTAAGCCTGATACAGGAGTTTACTGGAGAAGCTCTTGAAAGCCTGATAGAAAAGCTTGTGGAAGCTTCCCCAGGAAGCTCTGGGAAGCTTCCTCAAGAAGCTCTTGGAAGCTTCCTCAAGAACCTCTTGGAAGCTTCCTCAAGAAGCTCTTGGGAGTTTCTAGAAGCTTCAATGAAGTATTCTGACGAAGCTTCTGTAATATTATTGTAGAAGCTCCTGGGAGATGATTAGAGAAGCTCTTGAAGGCTTCCTGGGGCTTGCTCTTGGAAGCTTCCTGTTAAAGCCCGTGGAAGCTTAGTGAAGAAGCTCTTGAAAGCCTGATAGAAAAGGTTTTGAAAGCTGCCTCAAGAAGCTCTTGAAAGTTTCTTCGAGAAGCTCTTGAAAGTTTCCTAGAAAACGTATTGGAAGCTCCTTGTAAAAGCTCTTAAAAACTCAGATGAAGCCTGCTGGAGAAGCTCCTGGAAGCCTACTATAAAAGCTCTGCGATGCTCCCTGGAGAATTTCGTGGTAGCTTTCTGGATAAGCTCTTGAAAGCTCATTGGAAAATTTCTTAGAAGCTCAATGAAGAAATTCTTAGAGACTTCCTGTAAAAGTTTTTGGAAGCTTCAGGAAAAGGCTCTTGGAGGCTTCTTAAATAATAAAGTCCATCAGAGCTTGCTGGAGAAGCTCTTTGATGCTGACTAGGAATCTCTAGCAAGCTTCTTGCAGAAGTTCTTGTAAACTCTCTGGTGAAACTTTCTGAAGACAGTTCTAGAAGTATCAAAAGTCACCATTCGAAACATCCTAATGTTCCCATCAAATCACACTAACTTTCAAGAAGAGTAAATAGCTTGACTTCCGGATTTGATAAACCGGTTGTTGCACCTCGCTACCCTAGGTAAGTTCTGTTCTTTTCCGGTGACTTTTCTCCTTTTCTCGAACGGAAACACAAACAAAGCCGTGTTCACCTCGGCTGTTGCTCGCTTGACGTTCCTCTGTGTGTTTGTTACCGAAAGTGGAACCGAGTGAAAAGCTTTTCCACGCCTCCCTTCACCCTCGATCCGTCAGAAAAACAAAAACGCAATTATCGAGTAACACAATTTTAAGTAAATACATTAAAATGCTTCTCCGGGTTTTTCCCGGCGCGGCGTGGATCCACGCAGAAGAAAGCCGACCGACGAACCGGAGAGGCGCGGATAAATTTTTCGCACCAACTTTTTGCGCCCCCAGAAGCCAAAGAAGACTTTGGAATTTTCAAGGAAGGAAGCGGCGACGGAGGTGGTGGCGGCCCTTTTCCGGCTTTTAGGGAAAGACAACGTCGTTCACTTCCTCTTTCTTGCTTTGCCGTCGTTCGACGACGAACGACGAACGAGGACGAAAACGGCAAAACGTCGTCGCGGTCGCATCGCTGAGGACTGAGGAGGGGAATTTTTGGCGTGTCTAGCTGCAGGCGGCAACCGAAAAACCGAAACATTTCGGATTGTTTCCTCTGCGTTCCGTTTCGATGGAATGTGCGTCCATTTTTTTTGGTTCCATCTGGGTTATGATGGGAGAAATGCAGAAATGGATCGATTTTTGCCATGGTCGGAAAATATATGGCAAAACGATGGAATGCGGTTTTTGGGAGACCGGACGAAATTGAAAATATGGGTAGGTTTAAGGTAGTCCTTATGGCGAAATGGAGAAAAAGGACTTCGCAATTGTAACCGTTAACGAAGGATGATTCCTATAGTCGAATCAACTCAAGCATCCGAATTGCATCAGAGATACTATCAGAATCAGAATCCTGGAAGGATTCTCCCCGGAATCCTGGAAGGACTCTCTCCGGAATCCTGGAAGGATTCTCCCCGGAATCCTGGAAGGATTCTCCCCGGAATCCTGGAAGGATTCTCCCCGGAATCCTGGAAGGATTCTCCCCGGAATCCTGGAAGGATTCTCCCCGGAATCCTGGAAGGATTCTCCCCGGAATCCTGGAAGGATTCTCCCCGGAATCCTGGAAGGATTCTCCCCGGAATCCTGGAAGGATTCTCCCCGGAATCCTGGAAGGATTCTCCCCGGAATCCTGGAAGGATTCTCCCCGGAATCCTGGAAGGATTCTCCCCGGAATCCTGGAAGGATTCTCCCCGGAATCCTGGAAGGATTCTCCCCGGAATCCTGGAAGGATTCTCCCCGGAATCCTGGAAGGATTCTCCCCGGAATCCTGGAAGGATTCTCCCCGGAATCCTGGAAGGATTCTCCCCGGAATCCTGGAAGGATTCTCCCCGGAATCCTGGAAGGATTCTCCCCGGAATCCTGGAAGGATTCTCCCCGGAATCCTGGAAGGATTCTCCCCGGAATCCTGGAAGGATTCTCCCGGAATCCTGGAAGGATTCTCCCCGGAATCCTGGAAGGATTCTCCCCGGAATCCTGGAAGGATTCTCCCCGGAATCCTGGAAGGATTCTCCCCGGAATCCTGGAAGGATTCTCCCCGGAATCCTGGAAGGATTCTCCCCGGAATCCTGGAAGGATTCTCCCCGGAATCCTGGAAGGATTCTCCCCGGAATCCTGGAAGGATTCTCCCCGGAATCCTGGAAGGATTCTCCCCGGAATCCTGGAAGGATTCTCCCCGGAATCCTGGAAGGATTCTCCCCGGAATCCTGGAAGGATTCTCCCCGGAATCCTGGAAAAATTCTCCCCGGAATCCTGGAAGGATTCTCCCCGGAATCCTGGAAGGATTCTCCCCGGAATCCTGGAAGGATTCTCCCCGGAATCCTGGAAGGATTCTCCCCGGAATCCTGGAAGGATTCTCCCCGGAATCCTGGAAGGATTCTCCCCGGAATCCTGGAAGGATTCTCCCCGGAATCCTGGAAGGATTCTCCCCGGAATCCTGGAAGGATTCTCCCCGGAATCCTGGAAGGATTCTCCCCGGAATCCTGGAAGGATTCTCCCCGGAATCCTGGAAGGATTCTCCCCGGAATCTTGGAAGGATTCTCCCCGGAATCTTGGAAGGATTCTCCCCGGAATCCTGGAAGGATTCTCCCCGGAATCCTGGAAGGATTCTCCCCGGAATCCTGGAAGGATTCTCCCCGGAATCCTGGAAGGATTCTCCCCGGAATCCTGGAAGGATTCTCCCCGGAATCCTGGAAGGATTCTCCCCGGAATCCTGGAAGGATTCTCCCCGGAATCCTGGAAGAATTCTCCCCGGAATCCTGGAAGGATTCTCCCCGGAATCCTGGAAGGATTCTCCCCGGAATCCTGGAAGGATTCTCCCCGGAATCCTGGAAGGATTCTCCCCGAATCCTGGAAGGATTCTCCCCGGAATCCTGGAAGGATTCTCCCCGGATCCTGGAAGGATTCTCCCCGGAATCCTGGAAGGATTCTCCCCGGAATCCTGGAAGGATTCTCCCCGGAATCCTGGAAGGATTCTCCCCGGAATCCTGGAAGGATTCTCCCCGGAATCCTGGAAGGATTCTCCCCGGAATCCTGGAAGGATTCTCCCCGGAATCCTGGAAGGATTCTCCCCGGAATCCTGGAAGGATTCTCCCCGGAATCCTGGAAGGATTCTCCCCGGAATCCTGGAAGGATTCTCCCCGGAATCCTGGAAGGATTCCCCGGAATCCTGGAAGGATTCTCCCCGGAATCCTGGAAGGATTCTCCCCGGAATCCTGGAAGGATTCTCCCCGGAATCCTGGAAGGATTCTCCCCGGAATCCTGGAAGGATTCTCCCCGGAATCCTGGAAGGATTCTCCCCGGAATCCTGGAAGGATTCTCCCCGGAATCCTGGAAGGATTCTCCCCGGAATCCTGGAAGGATTCTCCCCGGAATCCTGGAAGGATTCTCCCCGGAATCCTGGAAGGATTCTCCCCGGAATCCTGGAAGGATTCTCCCCGGAATCCTGGAAGGATTCTCCCCGGAATCCTGGAAGGATTCTCCCCAGAATCCTGGAAGGATTCTCCCCGGAATCCTGGAAGGATTCTCCCCGGAATCCTGGAAGGATTCTCCCCGGAATCCTGGAAGGATTCTCCCCGGAATCCTGGAAGGATTCTCCCCGGAATCCTGGAAGGATTCTCCCCGGAATCCTGGAAGGATTCTCCCCGGAATCCTGGAAGGGTTCTCCCCGGAATCCTGGAAGGATTCTCCCCGGAATCCTGGAAGGATTCTCCCCAGAATCCTAGAAGGATTCTCCCCAGAATCCTGGAAGGATTCTCCCCAGAATCCTGGAAGGATTCTCCCCAGAATCCTGGACGGATTCTCCCCAGAATCCTGGACGGATTCTCCCCAGAATCCTGGAAGGATTCTCCCCAGAATCCTGGAAGGATTCTCCCCAGAATCCTGGAAGGATTCTCCCCAGAATCCTGGAAGGATTCTCCCCAGAATCCTGGAAGGATTCTCCCCAGAATCCTGGAAGGATTCTCCCCAGAATCCTGGAAGGATTCTCCCCCAGAATCCTGGAAGGATTCTCCCCAGAATCCTGGAAGGATTCTCCCCAGAATCCTGGAAGGATTCTCCCCAGAATCCTGGAAGTATTCTCCCCAGAATCCTGGAAGGATTCTCCCCAGAATCCTGGAAGGATTCTCCCCAGAATCCTGGAAGGATTCTCCCCAGAATCCTGGAAGGATTCTCCCCAGAATCCTGGAAGGATTCTCCCCAGAATCCTGGAAGGATTCTCCCCAGAATCCTGGAAGGATTCTCCCCAGAATCCTGGAAGGATTCTCCCCAGAATCCTGGAAGGATTCTCCCCAGAATCCTGGAAGGATTCTCCCCAGAATCCTGGAAGGATTCTCCCCAGAATCCTGGAAGGATTCTCCCCAGAATCCTGGAAGGATTCTCCCCAGAATCCTGGAAGGATTCTCCCAAGGATACTCCCCAGAATCCTGGAAGGATTCTCCCCAGAATCCTGGAAGGATTCTCCCCAGAATCCTGGAAGGATTCTCCCCAGAATCCTGGAAGGATTCTCCCCAGAATCCTGGAAGGATTCTCCCCAGAATCCTGGAAGGATTCTCGCCAGAATCCTGGAAGGATTCTCCCCAGAATCCTGAAAGGATACTCCTCACAATCCTGGAAGGATTCTCCCCAGAATTTGGAAGGATTCTTCCCAGTATCCTGGAAGGATTCTCTCCAGAATCCTGGCGGGATTCTCCTCAGAATCCTGGAAGGATTCTCACCAGAATCCTGGAAAGATACTCCTCAGAATCCTGGAAAGATTCTCCACATAACCCATGAAGGATTCTCCCTTGAATCCTGGAAGGATTCTCCCTACAATCCTGGAAGTACTCTTCCCAGAGTCCTGGAAAGATTCTTCCCAGAATCTTGGAAGGATTCTTCCCAGAATCCTGGAAGGATTCTTCCCAGAATTCTGGAAGGATACTTCTCCGAATCCTTATCCTGGAAGGATGCTGAAGAATGAAGAATCCTGAGAGGATTTTTACGAGTATTCTGAGAGCATTTTGACGGGAAGCCTCAGAGGATTCTGACTAAGATCCCTGTGAATATTCTTAGAGGATTCTTGCAAGAATCCTGATAGGATTCCGACGAGAATTCTGAGAGGATTTTGACAAGATTTTTAAAAGGATTCTGACTGAGAACCCTAAAAGGATTCTGACTAGAATCCTGAAGGAATTCTGACGAAAATCCTGAAGGGATTCTTACGAGAATTCTGGAAGGAAAAGATTCTGAGGAAAATCCTGAGAGAATTTTGACGTAAATGCTGAGGGAATTCTGACGAGAATTCTGAGAGGATTCTGACGAGAACCCTGAGAGGATTTGGACGAGAATCCTGAAAGGTTTTCAACGACAATACTGAATGGAATAATACGAAAACGATCACGAGCATCATCCAAATGATTACCTGTATCATTTTCGCAAGAAGAAAAGCTGACAAAATCATCCAGAAATCCCCCCCCGCAGCAGTTGTTTGTCAAACCACCGGAATTCCCTTGATATGGCCTCACGTATGTACGCATATGCATACCTTCAACAAACAAAATTATAACGCTCATGACATGAGTAGTGGTCCCCCATTCCCTCGCATCGGAACTGCGCCGGGGGAGCATCGTGGCTTCGCGGTATTCAATTCGCATCATTGAGCCGCTCCAATCCTAAGAGGAATCCCTCGTTAAGACCCGTTCCGGAATATGATTGCGACGACGACGACTACGACAACGGTAACGAACGGTGTGTGCTCTTGTCTGTCTGCCTGGAAGGCTTTCGAAGATGATATGGTGCCACACCGACGAAGTCGATATTATTATTTTTTTCCTCTTTGTGAAACAATATTCGAGCAAATTTGGGCAAACGAATCGATTACCGGTCGGAATCGATCGATCGGAATTGTGCGTGCGTGTGTGTGTGTGTGTGTGTGTGGGAAAGGAAGAAAGTGGCGCGTGTTGGATTCACTTGGGAGGAAGCCGTTCTACCGGAGCGGAGTGTTTTTTTTTCGGAAGGAGGTGAAACAATTTGTTGGGATGTGGATTTGGATGGTTTTGGTGTAAGAGTTTCTTTGAAATATAAGCTGGATTGGATGACACATTGGAAGATAAATCGTTTTGTGGTGACGTTAAAGCCGCAAAGTCTTACATAGAAAACCGTCAAATTGGAAGCAGAATTTTATCAAAAATTCTAGTATTTGTGATAATGCCAAAACAACCTAATAATGTCAATAAGTATCATGAACCAGAACTATTTGGATGATAACCTGTATGGTATGCATAAGCAAAAGCTGTAAAATTCGAATATTCTGCTGCCGTTGGAATCATCTCAAGCATCGATTTGTAACTTTCGTTCCTTGCATAACTTCATACACTTCAGGAATGGCATTAACAAACGATTTAAAACTATTACGTTTATCATCCAAAATA